>NW_003302548.1:12818511-12819682 GCF_000004255.2 Arabidopsis lyrata subsp. lyrata | reverse complement strand
GTTTCTGCATGTCTTCTTCATATACTAAGTGAAGATTTACTATTTTACTTTTAAATGACAGGGAAGTGAAGCTGGAGCAGAGAAGGTTGAAGGAGAAAATGAAGGAATTCAACAAAAAGGAAGCCAAATTTTATGGAAACATGTTTGCGAAATTAACTGTAAGTATATATCTCTAATTAATCCAATGGTTTGATCATATGATTATAAGAAGATGAAAGTAGAAAGTGGTAATTATTATGATGATAACCAAATCTTGTGTTGGTGGGAATTTGCAGAAGGAATCATCAAAAGATGGAGAAGCCATAAGTACCTGAGTCTTGAAAACGTTCCAAGAACTCTGCATTTTCAGTTTCTTGCTTCTTTTGGTTTGTTGCAATGTTTTTCTTAGTTTTTCGTCCTGAGCTTTAGTGAGAGATTTATAAAACAGGGACTTCTATGATGAGAACATTTGATTCCAGTTAGAGATTAATCGCATGTGTTGTTTTTTTCGTCTAGTTGTTGGTAGAACGTGGAGCTATGAACATGGAACTTTCAAGATTAATTTGAGTTCTTAATATGATATTGAGTCACGTTTTTGTCTTTAGAGTGAAAGACGGATGGTTAAAAAGGATTTTTGATACTGGAGCTATAAATTCATCACTCATGGGATTTCAATTTCTCTAACTGGTTTCAAACAATTAAAATGAAAGAAGAGTTGTGAGATGAATTCCCAGGAAGATGGTTTAGTGAGGCAAAAAACGTATGATGATGGTCCGGCGGTAGAAGATCCTATCGTCCAAACATTTTATGGACGTGCAACGGTCATCTCGATTTTTGAACCACCCAGTGAAATCCTTGGGGGTGGGGAAGCAGAAAGATGTAACGGCTGAGGAAAGAAAGTAAACGATCTTTTGGGTTGTGTTGGTGTTTTGTTCGTCAATTGTAAAAATTTAAAAGGTCCGTGAAAAGAGTTTGCGTTCGTCCAAACACAAAATAGTTTCTTGTGCCTTTGTTTTGGAGTTTGGACCTTTGGTGGACTTATACCACCGCAATTAAGGCTAATTATACTGCTTTCAACGTGCAAAAGGCTTTGAATGGTTGTCTAGTATGCTGCAGACCGGACTAAAATCGGACTAGTACGCACTTAATTTACCATTCACTATTGCATACTAAAAATCTCCATACTGGTATG
>NW_003302548.1:12817573-12818411 GCF_000004255.2 Arabidopsis lyrata subsp. lyrata | reverse complement strand
TACATTGTCTGCTCTAGACTACAGTATGATGTTTTGCATACTAAAATATTGGTATGCAGTGTCCAGTCCGCATCATATGGACTAACCATTCAAAGCCTAAGAAAAGAAGGTGAACTATCTGAGAGCTCATTAGATAGTGTTGATCGCTAACTGCCTCGTACATAAAAAAGCCTAAATTAAGCTTGTTTATTCTTTCTTTCTTTTTTTTGTGCAAGAAACATTAGCTAAAAAGCCTAAAACAGCATTAAACCGGTTTAATAAAAAAAAAGCATTAAACCGGTTAATATACCAATTATAACATTTTGAATAGCGAACATATATGATTGATTGCATCAAATAAATGTTTACTTTTCGGACAAGCTTTTACAATGGATCGGATATATTTTCTTGTAAGAAGAATACAAAAGGGATATTCTATAGCTGCTTTAAATCTCGTCCGTCCACGTCACCACATCTTACGACTGGAATGATCCTCAGGTACTATCGGATATACTTCCTAGGCACCGGTCTTGCCTCAAATGAGATAAAACCAAATCTTATCTTCCCATAGAATTATAAATGGTAAAAACAAAACATAGAAAGCTACGAATATTCCAAGATAAATTCTCCACATAAATCACTTTATATTTGATTCTTTCACCTTTTCACTCCTCACTAAAATTCTCATCAATCACTAAAATAGTTCTCATCACTAAATCAATGGCGATTTTCTCAAGAACCAGACGTGTCACTGACCCACTTGACGACGACGCCAGGCTCGGATCTTCAGCAGCCACGGCTGCATCCTAGACCAAGACTCTCCTCGACTCTACGAGCTTGTACACGGGTTTTTCGAGGA
>NW_003302548.1:12618226-12816944 GCF_000004255.2 Arabidopsis lyrata subsp. lyrata | reverse complement strand
CTAGACTTTGCTTCGGAGTTCGAGATCGCAAGGCCAACACGCGAATACACACGTGTGTTGCAAGTTGCTGCCTAACGTTTTCGTAGGAAAAGAAGAGAATCTGAGGACGATCGTGAGAGAGTCATGTGACGCAGCGAAGAGGTCGTTGAAGAGCCGTGGCTTGTCTCTCCCACCGTGGCGGAGAAGCTCTTATTTGCAACACAAGTGGTTTAGTCCGTATAAAAGAAAGGTGGGATCTAGTTTGGGAGTGAAGCCGTTGAATAGTGACGCCGTTAGCTGCCGCTCTTTAGGGTATGATGACGGCGCCGTCAATACTCGTTTGTTCATTAGGGCATGATCCATGGAGTATGGAGTAGACTTGTATAAGTGTAGGCGAATAGTTGGAGACTACACTTCTTTTTATTCAATCTGACATTCTGACTGACGTGATCCAAGTTGGTTAAAGCAATGTTTTGTATCGTGACTAGTATATTCTTGTTTAATATTCTTAAAAACAAATTAAGTTTCATTATAAATCATTAAATTATAGACTAGAGGTCAAATTATTAATCAGCATTTTAGAATGTCAAATACTTAATGTATCTATCAAACTGGATTTCGTGGCAATCATTTGCAATGATCTCTCGCTAGATGTTGGTGTTGTGATAAATAATATAACGGAGGATATGCCAATGAAGCATAACAGTGCATGTATGTGGGACATGTACTTAAAATGTGAAGAACACCTTAAAATTGAGTGAGTTGCCCACACGGCTGTGGTCTAGTGGTAAGGAAGAATTGGGGAAAGGTTGAAAGGAACTGTTGGTGTCGGATCCCGCACCAGAAGTACGAGACCAACCAAAGATTGCCACGTAGTCAAGCGGGTGGCCCATAAAGGATGAAGCCCATTGGGCTCATGAACCGAGGGGACGGTCGAAGTGGTTGTCACCACTTCGAGAGTCCGAAGTGACTGCACTGTGTCACGAGTTCGGTGTAGAAGACACGGGTAAGTCGGTTCAAAGACATTTGGGCCAGAAGAGGCGAAGCCCATGAAGATCAGAGTCAACTCAAATTCAAACCGTTGAGCATTAAAGCCGAAGAATCAAAACGGACACATTTAAGATGAAATAATTGTACTTAATTACTCATTTTAAATGTCGTTTAGCTATGTATAAATATAAAGGCCAATGGCCATGTAAAGGGGATCTTCCTCTGAAGAGAGAAATAATATAGCAAATTTTCATCAGTTTACAAGTTTTTACGCATTCATTTTTGTCCCTCAAGAATTATCTTTCCCACTTAACAAAATACTTGAGTGTGTGAATCCGACTTCCACATTTTGGCGCCGCCTGTGGGGATTATCAGGATTCTTGAGTGGTCAGATTTCTTCTTTTCTACTTTCCCGAGATAAGCGACAATGTCCGGAGGAGACGCCGTTGAAACATCATTGGCCGAAACCCTCAAAGCTATGCAGCAAACCATGTCGGACATATCACAAAAGTTCTCGGATGTGGAGAAGGCCGTCGATACGTTGCAAACATCCCAGGTATCTCTTAGTCAAAACGTCAATAATATACAAACTCGTGTTCGCTCTTTAAGTGCAGGAAACCCGGTGGGAACCCGAAGAGGGATATTCAACTCGCCAAGTTCCGCTGCACGAAATGAAACCAGCGGACAAACAACTCCCGGTGCTACTAATAATGTAGCTCAGACGTCGGAAGAAGAGACGCAGCTCGGGGATGAAGAACAACTTGCAGCTCAGTACGAGCAGGAGAACCTCGACCAGTTCGAGACCATGAGGAAGGTTAGCCAGGAATTAAAAGAAATGAAATCAAAATTTCATCAGGCTACAAGTTCGGAGCCAGACATCAATCGAGTCATTGAAGAAGCAAGGCGAACCCCTTTTATCCCGCGAATTGCAAGTTTGAGGATCAAAGATTCCCGGAAGCTCAAGCTGGACCCTTACAGCGGAGAGGAGGATCCAAAAAACTATCTTGCAGCCTTTCTGATCGCTGCAGGAAGAGTCGAGTTGGATGAAGCCGATGAGGACGCAGGCTATTGCAAGCTGTTTTCGGAGAATCTATGTGGCCAAGCTCTAATGTGGTTCACCCAATTAGAGCCGGGTTCGATCAGCAATTTCGACGAACTGTCAGCCGTATTCTTAAGGCAATACTCTATCCTTATGGATAAAAGCGTTTCGGATGCCGATCTTTGGAACTTAACCCAAGGATCTAATGAGTCACTTCGAGTTTTCATCACCAAATTCAAAGGGGTGCTATCAAAACTCCCAAGAATCTCACAGCAATCAGCTTTATCTGCCCTACGAAAAGGATTGCGACATGATTCAAGGTTTAAAGAAGACTTAATACTTCATAAACCAGATACAATTCAGGATGCACTCTTCCGTGCGAACAATTGGATGGAGGTAGAAGACGAAAAAGAAAGTTTTGCCAAACGGAATAAACAAGAAAAGTCGGCAGTCACCGTCCTCACCAAGAAGTTCGAGCCTAGAGAGAGCAAAGGACCAAGGAAGTTTGGGTCGCAACCCTTCAACAATTCTGTCGGGAAGCAATTCCAAGGGAAAGGAAGATCAAACACTTGGGTCCGTGATGAAAGTCTATATTGCGACATTCATAAAGTAACCGGACATTTAACCAAGGATTGCAGCGTTCTTAAAAAGCACCTCGCAGAGCTTTGGGCTAGTGGTGATCTTTCTAAATTCGATATAAAAGATTTTGTGAAGGAATACCACGAAGCAAAGGAAAACTCCAAAGATCAAGATTCCAAAAGACCAAGGTTATCCAACGAGGAAGAACCAAGAAGTTTGAAGGGGAAGATCAATGTGATTCTAGGAGGATCCAGATTTTGTGGAGATTCAATAAGTTCAATCAAAAAGCATCGACGAAATGTCTTACTCAAAGCAAGCTTAAGTGAAGAAGTCGATTTTCAAGGTGCATCAATATCATTCGATGAAGAAGAAACGCGGCATCTCGAAAGACCGCATGACGATGCTCTAGTCATTACTCTTGATGTCGCAAACTTCGAAGTATCAAAGATCCTTATTGATACAGGCAGTTCGGTCGACTTGATCTTTTTAAGTACTCTAGAAAAAATGGGAATCAGCCGAGGAGACATAGTAGGACCCCCATCTCCGTTAGTTGCATTCACAAGCGAGTCAGCCATGTCTCTCGGAACAATCAAGCTACCGGTCCTTGCCAAGAAGGTATCGAAGATCGTGGACTTCGTTGTCTTCGATAAGCCCGCTGCTTACAACATCATCCTCGGGACTCCCTGGATTTATCGAATGAGAGCAGTCCCCTCTACATACCATCAATGTATCAAATTTCCAACATCAAATGGGGTGGAAACAATTCGGGGAGATCAAGAAGCTTCACGGACTTGTTACTTAGCTAGCCACCGTATGAAGATTCAATAGCAATTAACGAAGCCCGCAAAAGAAGGACTAAAAACCAAATTTCCTAATGGGCAGAAGAAAGAAGATGTAGTAGTCGAAGTGGTACTGGAAGAAGACAAGCCGGACCGGAAAATTAGAATTGGAGCAACTTTGACTGGCCAAATAAAAGAAGCTTTGATCGAACTCTTAAGGAAAAACAAAGCATCATTTGCATGGTCAGCAGCGGACATGCCGGGCATAAATCCGAGTATAATTTGTCATGAACTAAACGTCGATCCAAGCTTCAAACCGGTGAAACAAAAAAGAAGAAAGCTTGGAGTCGAGCGGGCAAAAATAGTAAACGACGAAGTGGATAAACTCTTGAAGATAGGGTCCATAAGAGAAGTGCAATATCCGGAGTGGGTAGCAAACACTGTCGTTGTCAAGAAGAAGAATGGGAAAGATAGGGTTTGCATCGACTTTACAGACCTAAATAAAGCATGTCCCAAAGATAGTTTCCCGCTCCCTCATATAGATCGACTTGTTGAGTCCACCGCTGGAAATGAGCTGTTAACGTTCATGGACGCCTTCTCGGGTTATAATCAGATAATGATGAACCCCGATGATCAAGAAAAGACGTCATTTATCATAGATAGAGGTATCTACTGTTACAAGGTAATGCCTTTTGGTTTGAAAAATGCAGGAGCAACTTACCAACGGTTGGTGAACAAAATGTTTCACAATCATCTCGGGAAGACTATGGAAGTCTACATAGATGATATGTTGGTTAAATCATTGAAGAAAGAAGATCATGTTAAACATTTGGAGGAATGTTTTGATATTCTCAATAAATATCAAATGAAGCTGAACCCGGCGAAGTGCACATTTGGAGTCCCATCCGGAGAATTTCTTGGCTATATCGTGACAGAAAGAGGGATTGAAGCCAATCCAAATCAAATTAACGCCTTCCTAAACATGCCATCTCCAAGAAACTTCAAAGAAGTACAACGGTTGACTGGGCGGATTGCGGCTTTGAATCGTTTTATCTCGAGGTCAACAGATAAGTCGTTGCCTTTCTACCAAATTCTAAAAGGGAACAAAGGATTCCTTTGGGATGAGAAGTGTGAAGAAGCTTTTGGGCAGCTTAAAGCATACTTAACCACTCCGCCTATACTCTCCAAACCGGAAGTGGATGAAAAACTTTACTTGTACGTATCAGTTTCAAACCACGCGGTTAGTGGAGTCTTGGTTCGGGAAGACCGTGGGGAACAGAAACCAATTTACTACGTGAGCAAGTCAATGACGGATCCGGAGACCAGGTACACAATGATGGAAAAGCTTGCACTCGCAGTGGTAACTTCGGCTCGGAAGCTGCGTCCATATTTTCAGTCCCATCCGGTTGAAGTATTAACTAACCAACCACTCCGAACAATACTTCATAGTCCAAGTCAGTCCGGACGTTTGGCGAAATGGGCGGTGGAATTAAGCGAGTACGACATAGAGTTTAAAAGCCGGATCAGTATGAAGGCTCAAGTCTTAGCAGACTTCCTGACCGAACTGCCAATACCTGGAACGATAGATCAACCGGAGAACCAAACTTGGAAATTACACGTAGATGGGTCTTCAACAAAGCAAGGATCCGGAGTGGGAATTAGGTTGGAATCTCCGACATCAGAAATTCTAGAACAATCATTCCGATTGTTATTCAATGCCTCCAACAACGAGGCAGAATACGAAGCCCTTATTGCCGGACTTCGACTAGCACAAGGAGTTGGAGCCAAGGAAATATTGGCTTATTGCGATTCGCAATTAGTAGTTAACCAATTTAATGGAGACTATGAAGCCAAAGATTCAAGAATGGAAGCTTACCTCGAAGTGGTGAAGGATCTATCTAAAAATTTCTCAAAATTCGAGTTAATCCGCATACCTCAGGGAGAGAATACAGCTGCAGATGCACTTGCCGCTTTGGCGTCAACATCAGATCCTGAGTTAAAGAGAGTTATTCCAGTAGAATGCATCTCGGAGCGAAGCATTCAAGACAGCAAGGAAACCCTCGTCGTTACAAGGTCTCGAGCAGCGGCACGCGACCGTGGCGAACCAGAGATCGAACCGCCACCCAACAAACGAAGGAAGTCAAAAGGATCAAATACATCTAACAAGGAACCCGTTGTCTTAGCTAAAGAAATGATTCCAGAAACGATGATAGAAACCGAGCCATTACTCGAGGAAAATATTCTTGAACCAAACGAACATCCCGAACCAGAGCCGCGGATATTTCACAAAGTTGACCAAATTCCGGCTAAAGACTGGGGGGCTGACTGGAGGGAGCCAATAAAGCACTACATCACGACAGGCGAGCTCCCAAAGAATAAATGGCAGGCCAGAAAAATAAAAGTCGTTAGCGCGAAATTTTGCCTATCAAAGGATGCGTTATATAGGCGAGGTGTTAGTGACCCTTACCTATTATGCATTTTTGGGCCCGAAGTCGAAATCGTCATGAGCGAAGTGCATGAGGGATTATGTGGAAGTCATTCATCAGGAAGAGCTATGGCTTTTAAAGTTAAAAGAATGGGGTACTTTTGGCCCACTATGATCACAGATTGTGTTAAGTTCGCCCAAAGATGCAAGCGCTGCCAACTCCATGCGCCATTAATCCATCAACCGTCAGAGTTATTCTCCTCCATTTCCGCCCCATACCCGTTTATGAGATGGTCAATGGACATCATTGGACCATTGCACAAATCAACTCGAGGTGTACAGTACCTTTTAGTCCTTACGGACTACTTTTCGAAATGGATTGAAGCTGAGGCGTATGTTGGTATCAAGGATTCGGCGGTGAAGACCTTTATTTGGAAAAACATTATATGTCGACATGGAGTTCCGTACGAAATAGTCACTGATAATGGACCGCAATTCATTTCACACGAGTTTGATGCCTTTTGTGCGGACTGGGGAATTAAAGTTAGTTATTCTACTCCAAGATATCCGCAAGGAAACGGTCAAGCCGAAGCCGCGAACAAGACGATATTAAGCAATCTCAAGAAACGCTTAAGTCATCTAAAGGGAGGATGGTATGAAGAACTCCAACCTGTCCTGTGGGCTTATCGTACAACCCCTAGGCGACCTACAGGGGAAACTCCATTCTCTTTGGTTTATGGCATGGAAGCGGTAGTACCAGCTGAACTCAACGTGCCCGGACTTCGTCGAACAGAAGCACCGTTAAATGAGGAAGAAAATTCAGCGATGCTTAACGATTCACTGGATACCATAAATGAAAGGCGTGATCAAGCTCTAATTCGGATCCAGAATTACCAACAGGCAGCAGCCCGGTATTACAATTCTAAGGTTAAAAGTAGGCCGTTCTTCGTGGGAGATTATGTATTAAGGCGTGTCTTTGACAACAGAAAGGAAGAAGGCGCCGGTAAACTCGGTATTAATTGGGAAGGACCTTACATTATTACCGAAGTGGTTCGGAACGGTGTTTATAGGTTAAAAGACCTAGAAGACAATCCAGTCAAGCGACCTTGGAATGTGATCAACTTAAAGAAGTTTTATGTTTAAAAGCTACATGCATTGTTTATGTACATGAACTACGATTTGGCTTGATCCCGAAATGGGTACGTAGGCAGCTCGAAAACGAGTTCAGCTATTAATAAAATTTTTGTTTTATTTCTTTATTAAAGGAAGAAGGTTCGGCTATGCGAACATACAAGAGATTGGAAATAAAGCGTTTTTTCAAAAAAAAAAAAGGGCGAAGCGTCCCTCATCGTACACTTCGAACTACGAAATCCTCGTTGACGAGCAGAACACTTCAATTCCTTGACCAGCAAGATCGAGGATTGGCATCATGCAGTCCGGAATTCGAGCAAAGTCAGAGATTCCAAGCTCAATCCACTCTCCAGGGTGAGATTCAAGAATGTGAAGATTTCTTGACACCGTAGTAAGCCTGCGTTGCATCCGGTTAATCCTCTTCCGGAGTCTCCTCTTTTCCGACGTAAGCTTCCGGTGTTGGAGTTCAAGTGCTTCTATGAACGCCTTCGCTGTTCCTTGGTCTCTGATTGGGAGATTCCTGATCAAAGCACATGGGGCTCGGATCTGAGATCTCGAGAAACCGCGAAGTGGAGGAGGCTGCCTGTTTAGCTCATTTGAAACATCTTCATCCATCAGTCCGATTCTGGAGAAGTCGGGCATAGATTCTGAACAGCGAAGATTGAACTCCATACCTGCTAAAATGAAAAGAAGGATGAGAAGTAAAGGAAAATCGAACCTATAATTTATAGGAACCCCATATCCTTAGCAAGCTGCGGATTTCATCCAAGGAATAGAGTGATTCACGGAGAGATTTATGCCCTCGAATGGATCCTGCATTAAAGGACGCATCTCCAAGAATATTCGGAAAGAAAGGAAAGTTGCAAATATTTCCATAAATAAAAAGGGCCGAAGCCCATTACGAGTTTTTGTTTTTTAAAAAAAAAAGAGAAGTGAAGAAATTGGAGAACATTTATGGGAGAGGCTCAGGAACAGGCTCCTTCATCGCCGGTTTAGTCCTCGAAGTGGACGCCTTGTTTTTGGCATCCACTTCGGAACGATCCCGAAGGCGTTTCCGGCAGTCGCTAGCCTCCTCCTCCAAGTCCTCTTCCTCTTCATCGTCGGATGGAACGGCGAAGACGGGGGCGTTCACGGGACCTGGGACTCCCCTAGCGCGGAGATACATCCGAAGCATCTTCGGGATCTCAGCAACGGAGTCGAAGTTCCGCCATTCCCACTGAAAGGGATCACTTTCCAAAGCCCTGATCTTCCTCTCCACCCGAGAAATACGAGCCTCGAGTGTCTGCCTTTTGAGGCCCAGCCGTTGCCTCTCTTCACACAAGCGACGGTGCTTGTCGGCAACCTAGCATAAAGATGAATGAATAAGATGAAACAAAGAGTTTTTAATCAAAAAACTTCAAATACTTACCCTGTCAATGAAGTCGCAAGCCTCTTTTTTCTCCTTTGAAGGAAAGTGAAAGACGGCATGAGGGAAGAGAACGCCGGCCGGCTCAAAGCCGTCGCCAGACAAGAAGAGAGGGCTGCCGGGATCAACGGGGGCTACTGTTTCGCTTTCCATTCTCAAAATATTTCTCAAGTGAGACTCTAGAGTCATGTTTAATAAAGCCTAGAGATAGGTAAGCTTTTATTTATAATGATTTAGGGTTTGCCTTGGAACCATAAATTCATTAATGGTAGCGTTTCCGAGTGGATTAAACCATTTTTGGAAAATCGAGAAAAGGCAATTATTACATTAAAAGACGAGCCGTTCTCTTTAAGAAGGGAAAAAGCAACCGTCGCATCAACTGCAAAAGTTTCTAAGGCTCAAGCCTAACAAGTTTACCGAGTTGACTAAACCCGAAGTGGGGAACTCGCTTTAAGCCGAGCTCAGTTCTCGCATTCTAAAGAGAAAGGTCTGATCAACCTAAAAATCTCAAAAAGCATTGCCACAAGGCCACAAAAGGTTAAAAAGCGGACTTTGCAAACCCGCATATGAAAACCCCCTTGGGTCACAACCTAGAAAGGTTTAAAAGCCTCCTCAGGCAAATATTTTGAAAAAATAATAAAGCCTCCTTAGGCCAAAAACAACAAAGCCTCCTTAGGCCAAAAATGAATTAAGTCTTAAAGTTAAAGGGACAATCCCCAATTTAAAGTGGACACAGCCACTACGGAGCGATCTCCACCTCGGGCTCCTGCTCAGCAACCAGAGTTTCATTCACCTCCTTGACTGGTGCTTGATCAGATGAAGCTCCCGGACCACCCTCCGCGGGACAACCAACCTCCGGAGTAACCTCCGGTACCACAGGAGCTACGGGCGGGACAATGCCCTCCGTCTCACTTGAACCTGGAAATAATAATTCCATTCAATCAAAGGTACAAGGTAAGAAAAAGTAAGCCTTAGGAGCCAAGCGTTACCTGCCCAGTCTAAACCCGATTCACTTATTGGAGGTGATTCAGTAAAGAATGCCTCGAAGTCAAGTGGGTTGAAGGCCGAAGTGGGAAGAGCTGCCAAGTGATTCCGTTTTTCAGAAAGGTTAGTCGACAGCTCGGTCCTTTCTTGCTCTTCGGAGAAATCTGCTTCATGGATTTGATCCAGCAAAATCAGGTTACTTTCGTGCTCCTTGATGTCTGACTCCAAGTCCGACCTAGCCTTCTCAGTCTGCATGAATCGGATGGCCCCTTGGATCAACTCCATCCTGCGTCCCTTGACCTCTTTTCTAGCTTTTGATGCCGACCTCGCCAACTCGGAATCACGCAATTTGGCGATCGCCTTGTATTTTGCGTTGAGCTCGATGAGTTGGTTGTTCAGGGAGTCAGCGTTTGATTCGGACTCTTGAAGCCTACCTTGAATGCCGGAAAACTCTTCCTGAAGCTTGAAGTTCTGGTCGTACTGACCCTGCAGCTCCCCCTTTACCTGCGCAAGCTCGGATGTTAAATTATCGACTTTGTCCTCCAGCTCGTGTTTGGAGCCGGCAGAAGAACTGACTTCGGCCTCAAGAGCGGAGAGTTTCTTTGTCCACATGTCAATCTCCTTCTCCCGGTCAATGACCAACCTTTCGTAATGTTCGATCATGTCGTTAAATTCGCTTTGAGCCTGGCGTTATGTATGAACCCGGGATGACGAGTCAGTTCGCAGAATGGCAATACAATAAAAAATTTACATAAACGAAAGCGGGACTAACCCGAGATGAGTGATGCGCGTGAAGCAGATAACGTTCACGAATCGCAGGGCGCCATTTGTTGAAATCTGGCAAGATCGAACCCGAACGGGTCTTGAAGCATCGGAAGACGCTGCCTTCTGTCTCCATAGCTGCGAAGAAGGAAGAATTGTAAAAATTGGAATTTTAAAGACAAAAGTTTAAGTGTGTAAATCACCGAACCTGAAAGCGATTTGACTTGAGGTACAAGAGCAGGCTTCAGCCTCGAGGGAGCATCTCGAGATTCAGAATCTCCTTTTTTCGGAGACGCGCTCCGGGCGGTCTTTCCACTATCAGGCTGGGAAGAGGAAGACATGTCAACCGGTCGTGGAGGACCCATTGGTTCAGAAGGAGGGGATGACCGAGGTGAGCGGTCAGTCCGGGCCCTTGACTTTTCCCTCTGCGGGGAAGGATCTCTGCGAGAAGACTTATCTCTCTTTCGACGAACCAAGTTCTTGATTGGCTCGTTACTAAAATCATCTCGGGAAGGACGAGGTGAATCACGGCGAGGAGATCGATCCCTCCGAGGAGAACGTGAGTCGCGACGATCGCGACGGGGAGTTAATCTGAAGGAAGCGACAGATCGGGCTCCCTCGGTACTGCCATCGTCGACCAGCAAGGTCCTACTATAGTCCTTCTTGTCTATGGAAGTCGTGAGAAACTTTTTCTTCTCCTCGCAAGCCTCAGCCATCGGCTTGGAAAGCAACTTACGTTTGGCCGCAAGGGCCCGAGATGACATTCCCTGAGTTGAGGGAGGGGGAGGAATTTGGTGAAGATGACCAGGCGGACTCATCCTGAGTCTGTGGTTAGCCTCTAAGAATCGTTCGAGAGTGAAGGAATTCCAAAGGGTTTCCCCTTCGAGAATTATTTTGAAGAATTCGATGAACTCTTCAGATGGGAGATTGGAAGCGATGAAAGCTGCGAAATGAAACAACGGTGTTAGTTAATAAAAATAAAGAAACAACCGGGGAAGATACGGGCAACCTAATCTCTACCAGGTTTCGCCGACCACTTCGAAGGAAGGAAATCTGCAAGATTTCCAATCGAAGCGGGAGTTTTCTTAATCAAGAACCAAGGATGATGCCAATTTTCATCCTTGTTTGGAAGATGCGAAATGATGTTCCTGTTGGCGTTAGGATATGCTGAGAAATACCCCGTTTTCTTCGATGAGCTTCTCACGCTTAGAAGCTCATTTAGTTCGGCGACTCCGATAACGTAACCGGCCTCCGCCGCGATTGTTATGATGCCGAGAATAGTACGAAGAAGATTGGGGGTTAATTGAGGAAGAGCGATTTCAAGAGCCGCTAGGTATAAAATTAGGGCTTCGGGAAGAGGAAAGGTCAGCCCGCAACCCTTGAAATAAATCTCATACACACAGAAGTAACCATCGCGATGGTTCTCTGGAGATTCTGTGGGGGAAGCTATTTGAGCTTCCGCCATAATTTCCGGCGGAATCCGGCAAAGCTCTCTCAATCGCTCGAGGGATTGAAGAGTACAAGTGGACCTAAAGTGTGGACCGGCAATATCACTAGGGCGGGTGCACTCGTCGTTACTAGAACGCCTCTCGTCGAAAGACGGAGACTCGGGTCTATCGGAATCGGAAGTCATTGGGAAGAAAGAGAAATTCAAGTTCCGGCGAAGAAGGGTTTTTGTTAAAGGAACGAAGAGAGAGGTTTTGATTAAAGTACAAAAGTAAAAGAAGAGAGTAATGGTGAAAAGAAGTTACCTCAAGCTAATGATGAAACCGCCTCGGAAGTCGTGTGAGAAGTGGGAAGGTTTTTCCCGTTTTAATAGTAATTAATCAATATACGGTCATAATGATGACAGATGTCACTCGGTTAAAAATGGCTAGTGCCGAAATTAAAGGAGTGATGAGATTTTCGGCGGGAAATCAGAAAGATTCTCGAGCGCAATCTTTGGCCACTTGAGCATTTAAAGTCCTCCGAATTGGAATAGCACTTCGAAGAACTTGGGGGGCTAATTGTTGGTGTCGGATCCCGCACCAGAAGTACGAGACCAACCAAAGATTGCCACGTAGTCAAGCGGGTGACCCATAAAGGATGAAGCCCATTGGGCTCATGAACCGAGGGGACGGTCGAAGTGGTTGTCACCACTTCGAGAGTCCGAAGTGACTGCACTGTGTCACGAGTTCGGTGTAGAAGACACGGGTAAGTCGGTTCAAAGACATTTGGGCCAGAAGAGGCGAAGCCCATGAAGATCAGAGTCAACTCAAATTCAAACGTTGAGCATTAAAGCCGAAGAATCAAAACGGACACATTTAAGATGAAATAATTGTACTTAATTACTCATTTTAAATGTCGTTTAGCTATGTATAAATATAAAGGCCAATGGCCATGTAAAGGGGATCTTCCTCTAAAGAGAGAAATAATATAGCAATTTTCGTATCAATTCACAAGTTCTTACGTATTCATTTTTGTCCCTCAAGAATTATCTTTCCCACTTAACAAAATACTTGAGTGTGTGAATCCGACTTCCACACATGAGCTTGTAAGCAAAAAATTCCCTCATACTAACCCTTGTTCGTGGATTTGTTGAACCTGTTGTTGTCTTCTTTAGTTGTAAATCAATGTGGTAACCGTCTTCTCCGTAGGGAAACAAAAGCGGATATTGTAATGGAAGATATCCAGCATGAAGCTCACTTATTCTCTTTAAATTTCCGTCCCTTGTTTCCAACACAACATCTCTTGGCTCCATTTCTATATCAAATTCTCCAGCATATAAAGCAGCAACTTCTGTTGTGGTAGGAAGATTGTAAGTTTTTTCACTTGTACTACTTGTAGCACCTGCAGTTCGCCTCGAAATCAATTTCAACTGAACATTTGACGAAGGTGTATCTTTGAAACGATCTTTTGCTGTTCTCAGAATCTTTGAGTATGGATTATACTCATTAAGCATCTTTTTTATATCTTCCACAATATCATCTCGTAGGGTTTTTGATTCTGGTAATTGACCAGTTCTCTTTGCACTGCAAAAATTAAATATAATGAGAAGTTCTGGAAAATAAAGATGCAAAGAATAACATAAAAAAATTTGTGTAATAGTTGTAAATCAATGTAAAGTAACTTTAAACCTGAATGCTTCTATTCGGTTTTGATTCTCATTCTCAGTGTCTTGTATATACAACTGATTGAATTTAGGTGGTTTTCCTGGAGGAGGAAGTAGACTGCCAATCCTATGACAATTTTGACCTTGAAGTCGGTAAACATTTGGCCCTCGTCCTTTGTTCACCGAGGTGTCAATTGTTCCACCCATAGATGTGAATGCAAACATTGAGTTGTAAGGTCGTATATTCTCCATGAAATTTTTGCTTCTTTCATCACCTTTGAACATGAGATCTTTAAGAATCTGGGGAAGTTCTGGTGGTGGTGCCAAATCGATCTTTCCATGCATACAACAAAGTGAGAACTTTGGGTAAGATTTCACGCGCCTCTTTTCTATGCGTTCGTTATACCACATTAAAGCTCCACAGTGTTCACAGTTGTAGATTGCATCCCCATTGTCATCATACTCTTCAGAGTTATATAGTGAATTATGTGAACGTGAGGATGATGCATGGTCTGAAAAGAACATAAAAACATTATAGTTTAAACTCTGAAAAATTTATTAGTTAGGATCGGATGATGCTAAAAAGTATGTACCTTTAGATGGAGCTTCTTTGTGATTATCATGTCTTGATTCTTGCATATATGGTTCCTTATGCACGTTTGTTTTCCTCCTACTTGCTGCAGTACATGGAAATCCATTGCCATTGCTCTTGCCGTTCTGTGTCGTCTCGTCAACGTTCGGTGTCGTCTCGTCCAAGTTTTGGTCCAAGTTAGTACTTGGAGCTGAAGCTGAAAATAAGGTATGATTTCCATGATTCTTGTTGTAAACTAAGTTTTGACATGATTCTGGTTGTGAACAACATTCTTACATGATTCTCCTTTCTTTCTTTTATCTTTCGTCTCCTTTATAATACGCATTCGTTTCATCCTTGGAGATTCACATTCTACTGAAAATATTTCAAATAAATAGCTGTGAAATCATAATATTATCCAAGGCATTAAATATACTCTTAGTAATTGATAATACCATTTGTAATATCACTCAAGCTATTAGGTGAAACTCTGTTTGGTTGCATTGGTGATATGGGGTTAGCTTCAGAATTAGGAGGAATGTTTTCTGTATATATAAGATAGAAAAAACGTTAAAGCAACCATTGGTTTGCAGAAATGAAATAGATTAATAGGTTTTTTGATTTAGTATTACCCTGATTTTCTGTTTGATTGTTTTTCTTCTTGGAACGAATCGCCATCCTCTCCACCCTTCTTTTCTTTGCTGTTGATGATTTCATTTATATTGGCCTTCGATAATAAAGAGTTTTGTTTAATACAAATCAATTTCAGGTTGATGTCAAGAGTAGAGAATCAATAAATATGGAAATTTGACAGAAGTTAAAAACCTATGAAGGAGGTAATGGTGGAGAAACACTTGACAGGATCCGGTGGTAGAAGATGATAACTGTCGATTGTAAAAGTTAATGGTGGGAACAATACAAAATAGATATTGAGATCGTGGGGTCTGAGATGTATATAATGGTTGTTTTAAAAGCTGAAAGATAAAAAATTGGGACTTAAGCCAGGTGTCATATGGAGGATGTTGCAGTTACTTGAAAATTTACTTGTGATTTATTAGATAAGGATATCTATTTATCTAGACATATATTAATTATAAACAAGCTTTTTACTTTTATTATATATCTAGGTAAATAAAGATTTTTTCTACTCGATATTTAAACTAGGATTAAATTTTTTTTATAATTAATTTCAGATAATGTAGAAATATAGTAGTAGAGGAAGGATACCACCAGCCTGTAATATAGCAATAAAAAAAATATTAATCGCAGTTTTTTTAAAAATTATTTGCATGAATTATATGAAAAGAATAATTATTAAGTTTTCAATCTACGTTCATCGATGTTTTACCATGATTCTATTTGGAAAAAAGCCGAAAAAATTCTCGTTAATTGGACCTTTAATAACTAATTGTTTTCGTTTAAAAGAAAAATACACATAGTAATTAAAGTGTGTGATTTAATATCCAAAAAAATAAAATATTGTAGTATGATGCAAAGAAGGCTAGAGGGAAAAACTCTCATAAATGCACATTAATCATTGTTGAGGAAGATTCAGCAAAACATGCATCGGTAAGTATTAGTGTCTTCGTATACATTCAAGGGTCATGTATGAGTTTTAACTGTTATTTCTAACACATCTCTGTTTAGATGGCCGAGTATCTGCAATGTCTCATGAGTCTCGACAATACTATGGAGTATATTTTAATAAGGGAAAAATTTTAAACGTAAGAAAGACAACTAAATCTGAGATTTTGGGACTGCACGACGATAACAACTTCGGGTAATGATCTTGACAGATTACGTTTGTTTTTCTACCTCAGCGATTCATCATTATCCTACATTTTTGTAATTGTGAAATTAGTATATTACACGTTTTTCTGGATAATGATGGATTGTATATAAACGGCCTATTCATCAATATTTTTTTATCTCTTTTAGCCGGATTTAGTCAACATAACTCCATTTTTCTTGGTTGTCTTTACAACCCCGATTGTACAAGTAGAAATTAAATATGATGGTGTTCAATTAATTTCAACAAAGATGAATAAATAATATTAGTACTAAAGGTGTACATGATGGTTATTTTTTGTCTAGACGTTTTATTTACATCTCCAAAATCAAATTTATCTCTAAAATGATTATCTAAATGCGACAACAACCTTATCAATACAACCAACTAAATTTAAGTTGGTTGTTGTGAGGGCCACAATCGTTGCTCTGTAGAATTATTTATTTAGTTAGTAATATGAACAAATAAATTAATGAATCATTCATTATTTACAATTATTTTTGAACTCGAGCATATCTCATTTATTAGTATCTCCTAGACTACTACTCCCTCCGTTTTCGAATAGTTGTCGTTTTAACTATATGCACACAAATTAAGAAACTATTAATGTTGTTAGTTTTTTCAATATAAAAATATCATTAATTATCTATCTAAACATAATTTAACCAATAGTAAATCAAGTTGCATATAAAAAATAAATATAAAAAATAAAAAAATAATAAATTTTGCATCGAAAATTGAAAACGACAACTAATTAAAAACAAAAAAATTTCTCTAAATCGACAACTATTCGAAAACGGAGGGAGTATACTATATAAAATCATGCAGATTTTTTTGGTATGTTTTTCCTCCACAATTTCTTCTTCGAATTTAGGATTCTTTCAAATAACTTATTAAATAATAGATTAGCCGATTAAGTATATGAGGTATTATTAAAACTAGGATATGAGCCCCCGCGATTTGGCGGAGAACCTCATTTTCAACAAAATTTTGTAATGCTAAATTTTCTTTGACTGTGTTTATGTATTAAATTATTGTGATAATGAATTCAAATATTTGGAATATTACATAAAATCTACCAAATTTTTATGTTATATCGTAAATATTTTTCAAAAATTATTAAAAACTTTTATGATTAAAACTATGATCTTTTGAGACATTTTTTTTAAGGTAAAATTATTTATTAGTGAAAAATTCATCTCGAAGTTATAGTAAAGAAATGAGACAGCGAAAAAACATTTCTAAAAATTCGATAAATATTTTGTTAAATCAATAATTCTAAAAAAATCAATCTTAAAATAATATATGTTTACTATATTTTTAAATACTTCTAAACAATTAATACATACAAGTAAAATAATTTCTTTAGCAAATTAACAATAAATTAGGTTGGAAATAAATGAGTGGTAAATGAACACACATAGTAAAAAACTACATGAAGAATATTTCTAATTACTGTCCAATATAGGGTTCTTCTTAATGGACAACCTCGAGGACTAATAGTACCAGAGAGGGGTTTACGGCAAGGAGATCCGCTGTCTCCTTATCTATTTATTCTTTGTACTGAAGTATTAATTGCGAACATACGGAAAGCAGAACGGGATAAATTAATTACGGGTATCAAGGTGGCAACTGCAAGCCCATCGGTTTCTCACCTGCTTTTTGCGGATGATAGTCTATTTTTTTGTAAGGCTAACAAGGATCAGTGTGGGTAATCTTGGGGATCTTAAAGCAATATGAAGCGGTCTCGGCAACAAATAAATTATTCCAAATCTTCGATCCAGTTTGGGCATAAGGTAGATGACGGTGTTAAGGAAGATATCAAATCTACCTTAGGTATCTCTAATATTGGTGGTATGGGTTCATATCTTGGGTTGCCAGAAAGTCTCGGTGGTTCAAAAACAAAAATTTTCTCTTTTGTTAGAGACAGGTTACAGACAAGGATTAACGGATGGTCGGCAAAATTTTTATCAAAAGGTGGGAAAGAAGTGATGATTAAATCGGTAGCTACGGCATTACCAACTTATGTTATGTCGTGCTTCAGACTACCGAAAACAATCACTTCTAAACTCACTAGTGCGGTTGCTAATTTCTGGTGGAGCTCGAATGGTGCCTCCAGAGGTATGCATTGGATGGCTTGGGATAAATTATGTATTAATAAATCGGAAGGAGGGATAGGATTTCGAAACGTCGATGATTTTAATTCGGCCTTACTTGCAAAACAGTTGTGGCGGTTGATCACGGTTCCGGATTCTCTCTTTGCGAGGGATTTTAAAGGGCGGTATTATAGGAAATCCAATCCTTTGGAAAATATAAAGTCATATTCCCCATCGTATGGGTGGCGGAGTATATGCTCAACTAGATCTCTGGTTAATAAAGGACTTATTAAAAGAATCGGATCTGGGAATTCCATCTCAATTTGGGAGGATCCGTGGATTCC
This sequence comes from Arabidopsis lyrata subsp. lyrata, assembly GCF_000004255.2. Lineage (NCBI taxonomy): Eukaryota > Viridiplantae > Streptophyta > Magnoliopsida > Brassicales > Brassicaceae > Arabidopsis > Arabidopsis lyrata. Next base: position 12,798,980 of record NW_003302548.1, on the reverse strand, counting down.
AGCTTAATTCCCGAGACCAGCAAAAAGTAATGGATCTATTAATGACCCATCTTTAAAAGTTAACATGCTTATAGATAGTCGATCTAATTTTTGGGACATTGATCTCCTCAAAGCGGTTTTTGACCAGGAAGATGTCGAGTTAATAAATGCCCTACCGGTGGGTGCGCCAACCAAGGAGGACACCTTGGGTTGGCATTTTACAAAATCCGGCAAATATTCAGTTAAGTCGGGGTATCATACCGCACGGTTGGATAAGTTGGAGACCAACTCATCTTTCATTGGGCCAGATTTCAATAAGTTAAAGGCTCATACTTGGAAAGTACAGTGTCCACCTAGGATAGGTCATTTTTTATGGCAAATCTTAACGGGTTGTGTACCGGTTACAGAGAACTTACGAAAAAGAGGAATTGATTGTGACACTGGTTGTGCCAGATGTGGTGCACTGGAGGAAACAGTCAATCACACACTCTTTCAGTGCCATCCAGCAAGACAGGTTTAGGCACTTTCTCAGATTCCTACGGTTATGGGGACTTTTCCCACAGATTCTATTTTTGCAAACTTGGATCATTTATTTTGGAGAATACCATCGGAGTTTGATTCTATAGCTTTTCCTTGGATTATTTGGTATATTTGGAAAGCACGGAATGAAAAATTGTTTGAAAATGTGGATAACGATCCGTTAGAGGTTTTACGGTTAGCGGAAAGAGAGGCACAATTGTGGCACTCAGCTCAAGTGGAGCTTCATACTGAAACTCAGGCTTCAGTGGAATTTCCAAATCGGCCTCAAACGAGGGGGGTGTCCCTAGATTCGGATTTTACAGGATACCGTTGTTTTATGGATGGATCCTGGAAAGACAGCGACAAGTTTTCCGGGATAGGGTGGTTTTGTACACCATCAAACGGTGAGCCATCAACAATGGGAGCTGCCAACCTCCGTAGAAGCCTATCTCCGCTACATGCCGAATTCGAGGCCCTCCTTTGGGCGATGAAGTGTATGATTGGTGCAGATAATCAAGAGGTAGCATTCCTTACAGACTGTTCTGACCTGGTGAAGATGGTGTCTTCCCCAACCGAATGGCCGGCCTTCTCAGTGTATCTGGAGGAATTTCAGAGCGACAAGCAAGAGTTCTCTACCTTCTCTTTATCTTTAATTCTCGTTGTGCAAATGTAAAAGCGGATAATCTGGCACGAAAAATTCGTACGGAACCGCTTCATATCACTTATGTAAACAACATTCCACGAGAATGGCTCTTTTGAGCACTATTTAATTACAGATGACAAAAAAAAAAAGAATATTTCTAATTAAAAATAGTAAGAGAATGTGACTCCTCAAACACTTATAAAGTTTTTAAAGGAGCTTATTTCCCTTTTGAAGAACCCATTTTCAAAAAATGCTACATTTAATTGTACATTTTCAAAAATGTCCCTCATTAAATCTAAAAAGATTTATAAGGTACTTCTCGATGGTAACTACTATCCGAAGACTCGATTCAAGTATTTATATGGTTTTATAAGGTATTTCTAAGATATTTAGGAAGATTTTATAACGAAATTATATAAGGTATTTACAACATATTATAAGGTTTTACACACGTATAAATGTAGTTTTGTATGTTTTTATAATGTTACACCCGTGTTTAGGTAGATTTAAGATTTTAGAGGTATTTTTGAAAAGATTTTAGGGAAGGAAATGTTTTGAAAAGAGGCATTTAGATATGGTTAAATTTCAATTTGAAATGAGGTAATTTAATTTTAGTTTCAATTTTTAATTTATCACTTTCTTAGAAATATTTTTGGATTGTTTTTTTTATATATTATAACTATTCATTATATATTTTTTACTAATAAATATTTTTACCCTCATAAAATATGTTTTAGAAGATCGTACCTTTAATCATAATTCTTATTTTTAATATTTTTATTCAAAAAATAAAGTTTTAAAAATCTTTGGAAATTATTTACGATATAACGTAAAAATTTGGTTGAATTTATGTAATATTTCAAATATTTGAATTCAGTATCACAATAATTTAATACATAAACACCATAAAAGAACTTTGGGGCTTTTGCAAAAATGCCACTTTTCAAAAATACCCATTTTTAAAACCTTATAAAAAATGCTCTTAAAAATATAAGATTTACCTAAATATGTATGTAATATTATTAAAACATACACAAACTACATTTCTATGTATCTAAAATCTTATAAATACTTTATAAATACCTTATAAATGCATTTTAAATACCTTTAAAAACCTTTAAAATATCTTGTAAAACCTTTGAAAAACCTTAAAAATCCTTTAAAATAACTTGTAAAACCTTTTAAAACACCTTATAAAACCTTATAAATACTTGGATCGAGTCTTCAAGTAGTAGTTACAATCCATAAGTACCTTATAAACCTAATAAAACTTTATAAAAATTTCAGATTTAAAAAGGGCATTTTTGAAAATGGACATCTAAAAGGGGCATTTTTGAAAAGGGGCACAACAAAAAGGGTATTTTTAACAATTTCCCAAGAACTTTTTGCAATATAAAATATAGTTGAAATGAGTTCTCCCGACATTGCAGGGATGATAACCTAGCACCATGTTTTGACTGGTCTCAGTTTGGTTTTTTAGTATATATTTAAAAAAATTGATTCATTCTAACAATATCCTAGCAGCAGACTCTTGTGTTTTTGGATTCAATAATAAGAACTTTGAGAAATGTTACTTTCTTAGAATTCTTTTTAAAAATACTCTCATATGTTGTCCATTTTCAGTTATACATCTTTTCAAAAATGTTCCGTAATGACTCTGGTGGCTTACGGTGGTTGACCGTAAGCCAAATCATTTTTAGAAATCCTTTTAAACTCTTTATAAAACTTTTAAAGTCATAATAAAACATTATAAATGGAGTACAATTGAAAATTGACAACATATTGAGAGCATTTTTGAAATTCCCTTTTAATATTTGGTCATCTAGCAAAACATTACTAAAAAGTGGAAACATACATATATGGTATTGCTGAGTAAAACAAATAAATACAAAATACATATGACTAGATTTTCACCCGCTGTGTACCACAGGGCTATAAATTTTTTAGAAAATCAGAACGATTTGGTTTCTAATATTTGTGATTTTATAAATCATATCGATTTTATATTATATATAAAAGTTTGCAAATTGTATCATTTTAATACATTTATATTTTATAGTTTACAATTATCATTAAGTAACGGTATGCCACATGACAATTTTTGTTTTCTACAATCATAACTAAATCACGCTGAATCGATATGTTTAATATTGATGCTGTTAAAATAATAAAACGAGGATTTAATCCGTATTAAAGCGGCGGGTTAATAATATTTGAAGTTTTTATTGTTGTTGATTTCGTCCTGCCATATAACTCTGTCTCCTAATATAACATGTCTAGTGTTATTTTAAAAAATTTATAGGTTTAAATATTCATAATATTCTAAATTTTTTTATTTTAGATATATCAATTATAATATTTTACTTTTTATAAACTTAAAATTTACAATATCCGGTAAAATTAAACAGTTTAACTAAAAAAATGAATTAAACATATTTGAATGCTTATTAAAAAATAAAAAATATTGCCTTTTTGAATATTCAACATTTATTCGAATGATTGAAATTTTAAAACAGAAAACGAAAAAAAGGTGTGTGGGTTTTTTTTAGTTAGGGTATTCCATCATTAATGTAATTCATATTACCAAATCTGTATTAAAAATCATAATCTTACTCAAATATATTTTTTGTTGAGGGATTTCAAATTTAAGGATATTAAGAAATATGCTTTTAATGTTCTTCCTTAGAATTTTGAAAACGGATATAACTAATTAAGATTTTTTTTGTAGAATATTCAAAATAATTATTATTGTTTTTCTAATTCAAAAATAAATATGGCAATTTGGTTGTTACAATTTTTAGAAATAATTGAAAATACTGACAATAATTAACAATTCGAGAATCTACAAAATCTTTCCAAAAAACAGTTTCAATGTGATTAAGACAGTTTCAATGTGATCAATGATGCAAAAAACATTATTTGCTAAATGTACTAAAAAAATGTATACATAGATACTAAAAGTATATACATTACACATAATAGAGGAAAACAAATGGAAAACCTAACATAAGCAAGTTAAACATACAATTTTGATTATGTTTTAAAAATATATATGTGATTATTTATTTTTTTAAAATACTTCTTTACATAATTTACTTCTTATAAATACTAAAACTGAAACATTGCATTTGTGAAAGATATCATCGGCAAATGAGAATTTATAATATATTTCAAAAGAAAACATATTCTAGAGACATATTTGTCGATCTAGCTAGATAGTTATTTCATAACGATACAATTCCGTAAACTAAATCAATTTCTTTCGAATAGAAGAAAATGTATTATAATTTTCTTGAAACTTTTTTCCTTTTATGTTTTGCATAGAGTATATCTTTGTTCAAATATAGTTCGTGTAATAACTAACGTCAAGATAAACATTATGGAACTCTAAAAAAAAACATTCATTTACTAAAATCTATGTGGTTACCATTCATCATCCAAATATAACCACGTTTGAAATCCATTTGTTCTCTACTATATAAACACCAACTACCGCTTGTTCATAATCCCACAGAGCCAATTTCCGATACAATCAAATACTATAAATACCATAAATTGAACTCCTAATCGGGGTTCCTTTTATAAATTTATTTATTTATTTATAATAATATGGGGATGTCAAAAAGTATCAAGGTTATTCTATCTCTTGCTCTCGTACTGTTTTTGGCACTTGCAACAACCAAGGTTGAGGCCACAAGATACATAAGTTATCGTGGTATTAATCATGGAGATCATGCTATACATTGTGACAAAGCCCACCCTAATACATGCAAGAAGCAAGAAGCAAATCCTTACAGGAGAGGATGCGGGACGCTCGAAGGTTGCCATCGTGAGACAGGTTGAAAATGAATCAACCAACCTGGCAACCCACCCAATAGCGTAAAATATACATCAATTCATTGGTTAAAAAAGTGTTGACATGTTTCTCATTGGAGTACCTTGGTTATTTATATACACACTTTACATCCTCATATTCATTTGTTAATGAGATTATTTTGGCTTTGTAATTGATTGTAATCACATGATGTTATGATCAATCATAAATATATATATTAGTCGATATTTTGACAATATTTCGAGCTTTTTCTCACTTTCTTATGTACATTTGAACGATTATCATACTTCTTGCCACTATAATATAACAAGGACTATGGGAATATACAGTAATTACTCATCCCTAGGATGGAATTCAAAACAGTAAACCCAAGACTAAAAATACATATTTTGTTTCATGTCCAAGATTCTCGTTCAAAATAAAATAAAATAAAAACCTTACTAAAACGTATTGAAAATTGTTGAAACAGCTGCATATAGACGTACTTTGGTCTATTAGGCGATCAATTATATTCACTTTACTAGAATTTGTGCAAAAAAAAAAGCAAAACCATTGTTTTAATATGTTATTTATTGATGACATATTTTTAAATGTAATTATAAGAATTGCCGAAAAAGGAAGCAAACAAGTGTATGATATTACTTAATTATTTGAGAGTGAATAACCAAGAATATGTTCAAGTTAAGAGAATTTGACTAACATGAGTGTATATAGGATGATGAGAAAATTAAAGTATTTTAATTTTATACATAAATGACATGTTCTAGAAAGTTTTTTAAGACAATTGTATATTAGTTATTGCAAATTCTAAAATCAAATAAGTTATTCTATACACACTTTTTTTTTTCATTGGTATCAGCTAGTTTTTCAGTATATTTTTTTAAAAATATTCATTATATTTAACAGGGTTGACGAGCTATTTTCCCACAAAAATTTTCGCATCAAGCATGATAGATCCCAAACTATGATCCCGAACAATTTATCCCTGAAATTTTTTTACATATCTATTTTCCTCCGAAACGAAAGTTTAATATCTAAGTCTCCCCAAATTAATAGGTGGAGATCTATTAACCCACAAACCTTAGTTTATCGGTTTATTGTTTGTTTAACCAGCTAACGAAGACACTAAACCGAATTAAACCTAATCTAAACCGAGTACAATTAAATTAATTAATTAATTGAATAATTAAAGCAAAAAAAAAACACGATGGCTTTTTCTTCCTTTTGGAAAATTATGGAACAAATCCGTGTACAATTAACTTAGGCCTGGGCATAATACCCGAACCCGAAGAACCGAACCGAACCCGACCCAAAATACCCGAACCCATTCTATTTCGGTTCCGGCTAATTACCCGATCGGATTCTGTTTTCAAATAACTGTGGGTATCGGGTATTACCCGAACCGAACCCGATACCCGTGAGTACTTTTTATTACCTGAACATATATACACATATGAGGACATATATGCACTAATAACTTGAATTTGTGACTTGTTTAATGATTTAAGTTATGAAAAAACTCAAAACAAGGTTTACTTCTTGTTTTATATTATTGTCTTAAGGAACAACTTGTTATAATTTCAGATCTTTCGGGTTTTATGGGTACTTTTATGTATGTTTGGGTATATTTGGACAAAGTTTAGGTAAGTAGTACTCAAACCCGAAATAGTTTTGGTTATTTATGAGTTCTTTAACCAATACCCGAATTACTCGGACCCGAAGTGAACTCTAACCGAACCCGACCCGAAATTGTACATATAACCCAACGGGTCCAAAATTTCTAAACCCGAAAAACCCGAACCCGAAAGACCCGACCCGAATACCCACATGCCCAGGCCTAATTAAACCTCTCATCTTCCCTCAAAAAATTCCTTATTGTGTTAAAGAAAGCTTAAACCTTTCTAGGTTTCTTTAACTACGGTGACTAATTGGACAAGGGTTGGTTTTTGGGTTTCGTGACTTCACACGGAATCGTTCATGACAGACTAACAAATGATAATTTAAATTTATTAGAATGATAAAAAAATAACGAAAGATTTCGATTAAAAGATACAGCTGTAAAAAAATATTTATTGCATCCTCTATACATTAAAAGATAATTTTTTGCTGATGTGGCAAACCCACAATTTTTTCACCTTTTTTTTTCCCTTCCTAATTCATCTATCATATTTGCCAAACACATCTTTCCTCATCTTCATCTTCTTTAAACTACTAGCCAAACACACTTCATTTTCTGCTAATATCTAGAATTTTCAAATTTAGATTTTCAAAATTTCTCTATTATCTGTAAAATAAAAAATTTAAAAATTCTCTATTATAACCATATATGATATTTCAAAATTCCTATATATTTAATGCTTTGAATTTTTATAAATACACTTTAAATATAAATATAAAACATCCTCTATATATTAAAATAGATTCATTTGGAAATTTAATAAATAAAACTATTTATATAAATAAATAGCATAAGATTTATAAACTATTTATAAAATATTTTAAATAAAACTAAATAACATACGATTTACCTAATTGTTATTAGAGAAATTGTTAAAAATGCCCCTTTTTCAATACCCCTTTTCAAAAATGCCCCCTTTGAGAGTCCATTTTTAAGTTTGCCCTCTTTTAATATTTAATGACCATTTTACACTTATTTGAAACAAAATCAGGTCCACAAATACAATATATTTTTTGGCGGGAAAAGTGATCCCGCAATTTTTCCGCCAAAACACTTGTAAAAACCTTTAAAATTTTCCCGTAAAAATTTTTTGCGGGAAAAGTGATTCCGCAATTTTTTTGATGAAATTTTTTTGGTGGGAAAAATTTACAAGGTATTTAAAGGTTTGGTGGGAAAAATTTACAAGGTATTTAAAGGTTTTACGGAGTATTTACAAGTGTTTTGTAAGGTTTTACAATGTGTTTTAAAAGGTATTTATAACTTGTAAAACCTTATTATAAGGTATTTATAACTAGTAACCCCTTTTAACTTGCCAAACTTTATAAAATAGCTTGTAAAATCTTATAGTATTTTATAAATTCCTTATAAATACATTGTGAACCCTTTTAAAATACATTGTAAAACCGGGTAAAATTTTCCCGCCAAAAATTTAACGCCAAAAAAATTGCGGAATCACTTTTCCCGCAAAAAATTTTTTTGGCGGGAAAATTTTCTGGCGGGAAAAAATTTTACGGGAAAATTTTACAAGGTATTTTAAAGTTCTTACAAGTGTTTTGGCGGGAAAAATTGCGGAATCACTTTTCCCGCCAAAAAATATTTTGTATTTTGTGGACCTAATTTTGTTATATTTCCTTATATATTTGTGATATCTTTTATTAAAAAAAGGGTAATTTAGTCATTTTGTACATAAAAAAATGGTATTTTTAAAAATGGACAGTCAAAGAGGGCATTTTTAAAAAGGGGTATTGAAAAAGGGACACTTTTGTGAGCCTCCCTTATTATTATTAGGGTTGGCTGATTTTATAGCCATAAATTAGTTGCATTCTCAGCTTTTCCCCCCAACCTTTTTGCCCCTGAAAATTTCACCATAAACTTAGATAATTCTCACAATTGCAACATGTACTTTCGGATTCATCCTTAAAACTACGCCTCCAATTGAATCGGCCAATAAACCGGTACCACATAACCCGGTTTAATTTAATTCAACTTTAACCAAATTTAAACCTGATTTTTACTCGACTCTTCACCCGATTTTGATTCTGGTTCAGATTCAGATTTTTCTCTAATAATCTATGTTCTGTTTCTTCGTATAATAATCTCTGTTTCTTCAATATGTTTTTCTCTAATTTTGAAACTCTCATAGAGACGTAACGGTTATTTTGTTGTTTAGCCTCTTTGTTCTTCGAATCCAAATGTCTTCTTTGTTTTGTGGAACAATGGTTAGATGATTTCGATTTCAATGGTGAGATTCTGTCTCTGTTTCGTCTTCTTCATCTTCATATCTGCAAATCCGAAATTAATCAATTCGTGGGATGAGACTGCGATTAGATTCGAACCGCCGTCACCTTCTCCGGCGCCGGACCCTTCACCGGATGATGATGAATCGTCGGTTTCATGCGTACCTAGGAGGTGTTGGCTCTTTAGATTCCACGTGTAAGCTCGTCGCTGATTTGAATCTCACACGTGACCTAAACATCACCGGTAAAGGTAATCTCCACGTTTTGCCTGGTGTTAGATTGGTTTGCCAGTTCTCGGGATGTTCGATTAGTGTCAATATCTCCGAGAATTTCTCGTTGGCTGAGAATTCGGGTAAAAATCGGGTGAAGAGGTAAATGCTGCTAGAGGTAAAGGTATTGATATAGAGGAAATACGTGGTGAAATCCAAGAAAGCTGTAGGAGGATCAATGGTGAAATCCAAGAAAGCTACAGGAGGATAAATCGGGTCAAAATCGGGTGAAGAAGAAAAAAATTCGGGTCAAAATCGGGTTTAAATTTGGTTAAAGTTGAATTAAATCAAACCGGGTTATATGGTACCGGTTTATTGGCCGGTTCAATTGTAGACGTAGTTTTAAGGATGAATCTGAAAGTACATGTTGCAATTGTGAGAATTATCTAAGTTTATGGTAGAATTTTCAGGAGCAAAAAGGTTGGAAAGAAAAGCTGAGAATGCAACTAGTTTATGGCTATAAAATCAGCCAACCTTTATTATTATAAAGATTAGTAAAGTATTTTTTACCCATTAAAAACCTATGTGAAGTGCTGGAAAAAAAAACCTATGTGAAGAAGTAGATAAAAATGAAGATAACTAAAGATGAAGTGGAAAAGCATTAATAAAAAAACAAAGAAACTGATCCATTTCGGCGGGTCTTCTCTTCTTCTTATGTGTTAACGAACTATAGCTTAAAATTCAGAGCAAGCGATCGCCGATTTGAACGTGGCTATCACCGGAGGCCCACCACAACGGGCGATACGCTCTAAGTAGAGTCAAAGCGTTATCTGGTGGTGACGTTGAAGAAACTCGCTCATGGTTTTTGTTATCTCTGCCGCCAAGTGTCGATCTTTCTTCGCCACTTCTCACCAAGTTTCAGTGATCCTAAAAATGGCGTCTTTCTTCGATCCCGTATACATATGCTTGAGTGGTTTCCTCTACAAATTCCTCTCCTTTTGGGTCTTCTGGTTTTGCCTTGTAAGTGTTTGTGTTTTTGCCTCTGAGACAAAATCATGCCGACTGGTAGGTTCGAGACTATGCGTGAATGGGTTCATGACGCCATCTCTGCTCAACGCAATGAGCTCCTCTCTCTTTTCTCCAGGTTCTTCTTCTTAACTCTCTTTCTTCTCCCTCGCTTTCTTTCTCTGAGTCTTGCTTAGATATGCATGTGTGTTGTGATTGGTGTCAAGTCATGAGTAATGGTTTTGGTTGTTATCTTTAGATATGTAGCTCAGGGAAAGGGGATATTGCAGTCCCACCAGCTGATTGATGAGTTCCTTAAGACTGTGAAAGTTGATGGAACAACTGAAGATCTTAACAAAAGTCCATTCATGAAAGTTCTGCAGTCTGCAGAGGTGAATCTCATGATTATGTTATGTTCATATATCTTTCGGTTTAGGTTTTATTGATGTGTAATACACTGAAGTTTTTTCACCCAGGAAGCCATAGTTTTGCCTCCATTTGTTGCTTTGGCTATTCGTCCCAGACCTGGTGTTAGGGAATATGTCCGTGTGAATGTGTACGAGCTGAGCGTAGATCATTTAACTGTTTCTGAATATCTTCGGTTTAAGGAAGAGCTCGTTAATGGCCAGTAAGTAAATCCTGTGTGCAAAGTTTTTGTATATACTTCTTCTCTGCTTGGCTTCTTAAAGTCTCAACCTTTTTTCATTAGTGCCAATGGAGATTATCTCCTTGAGCTTGATTTTGAACCTTTCAATGCAACATTGCCTCGCCCAACTCGGTCATCATCCATTGGGAATGGGGTTCAGTTCCTCAACCGTCACCTCTCTTCAATTATGTTCCGTAACAAAGAAAGCATGGAGCCTTTGCTTGAGTTTCTCCGCACTCACAAACATGATGGCCGTGTTAGTTTTTTCTACACTTGAATTTAGTTGCCATAAACAGTTTGTAATTACTAATTAGTATAGAACACTGACACCGTACTCTTTCTATTTAATGCAGCCAATGATGCTGAATGATCGAATACAGAATATCCCCATACTTCAGGGAGCTTTGGCAAGGGCAGAGGAGTTCCTTTCTAAACTTCCTCTGGCTACACCATACTCTGAATTCGAGTTTGAGTAAGATCTTTCGCCATTTGCTGCATATCCGATTTTTCGTATTTGCTAGCTAGCAGATTATGTTGCTTTTTTTTTTTCCTTATATGGGTAATGTACTTTGGTGAAGACTGCAAGGAATGGGATTTGAAAGGGGATGGGGTGACACAGCACAGAAGGTTTCAGAAATGGTGCATCTCCTTCTGGACATACTCCAGGCACCTGATCCTTCTGTATTGGAGACGTTCCTAGGAAGGATTCCTATGGTGTTCAATGTTGTGATTTTGTCTCCGCATGGTTACTTTGGCCAAGCCAATGTCTTGGGTCTGCCTGATACTGGTGGACAGGTAGATTTAGTAGGAAACTTCCATATCTTAGAACTTGGTGCTCCTCTATTAATTCAACTTATACTCTACTATTACGATTTGCAGGTTGTGTACATTCTTGATCAAGTACGTGCATTGGAAAATGAGATGCTCCTTAGGATACAGAAGCAAGGACTGGAAGTTATTCCAAAGATTCTCATTGTATATTTGCTTGCTCACTATCATCTACTTCGTTACTTCATGTTTAAAAATATTTGTTATTCAAGTTCCAGTTTTAGTTTATGTTTCTGTGCTGGCTATTATTATAGGTAACAAGACTGATACCCGAAGCAAAGGGAACAACGTGCAACCAGAGGTTAGAAAAAGTAAGTGGTACAGAACACGCACATATTCTGCGAATACCATTTAGGACTGAGAAGGGAATTCTTCGCAAGTGGATCTCGCGGTTTGATGTCTGGCCATACCTGGAGACTTTTGCAGAGGTTAGCACTAATTAGTATCTAGATTTCTATGTAACTTCTGCAGGTTCTTTTCGCTTCTTCACTTAGATGGGGTTAGCTTTTAAAGTTATGGTGAATAATAGAATACTTATGTGTGTCACGTAGGAAAATCCACTCCAGCTGTGTATGCATGCCTTTTTCTCTTATGTATTGGCTAATACTTTATTTCTATGTGACCAGGATGCATCAAATGAAATTTCGGCAGAGTTGCAGGGTGTACCAAATCTCATCATTGGCAACTACAGTGATGGAAATCTCGTTGCTTCTTTGTTAGCTAGTAAGCTAGGCGTGACACAGGTTGGGTTTTATTCTCACTGTAAGATTGTATTCTGTTTTGTTGATAAAAGACTTGTAAACTTTTGGTCTGATCTCTCCTTTTCCATCTGGGATGCAGTGTAATATTGCTCATGCTTTAGAGAAAACGAAGTACCCCGAGTCTGACATTTACTGGAGAAACCATGAAGATAAGTATCATTTTTCAAGTCAGTTCACTGCAGATTTAATTGCCATGAATAATGCTGATTTCATCATCACCAGCACATACCAAGAGATCGCGGGAAGGTAAAACCGATATTCAACTGCATGCTGTTGCCTCTGGAATTTTGGTTTGATGCCAACAGAAACTGTTTTGCTTTTGTCACAGCAAGAACAATGTTGGGCAATACGAGAGCCACACAGCTTTCACTATGCCTGGTCTTTACCGAGTTGTTCATGGGATCGATGTCTTTGATCCTAAGTTTAATATAGTCTCTCCAGGAGCTGATATGACTATATACTTTCCATATTCTGACAAGGAAAGAAGACTCACTGCCCTTCATGAGTCAATTGAAGAACTCCTATTTAGCGCCGAACAGAATGATGAGCATGTGTAAGTCCTCTTACAATAATACTGATTTAGCAATATAAAAAGAATCTCAAACAACTACATAATTTTTGGATGGGCTGTACTCAATCTTCTTGTGTTGATACAGTGGTTTACTGAGCGACCAATCAAAGCCGATCATCTTCTCCATGGCAAGACTTGACAGGGTGAAAAACTTGACTGGGCTAGTTGAATGCTATGCCAAGAATAGCAAGCTTAGAGAGCTCGCAAATCTTGTTATAGTCGGTGGCTACATCGACGTGAATCAGTCCAGGGATAGAGAGGAAATGGCTGAGATACAAAAGATGCACAGCCTGATCGAGCAGTATGATTTACATGGTCAGTTTAGGTGGATAGCTGCTCAAATGAACCGTGCTCGAAATGGTGAGCTTTACCGTTATATCGCGGACACAAAAGGTGTTTTTGTTCAGGTAACATGAGATAAATTCCCTTGTAATTGGATTTTTTTATTAAGTTTAACAGACCATCTAATCTCTCTCTTTTTCCACCACAGCCTGCTTTCTATGAAGCATTTGGGCTTACAGTTGTGGAATCAATGACTTGTGGCCTCCCAACGTTTGCTACCTGTCATGGTGGACCTGCAGAGATTATCGAGAATGGAGTTTCGGGGTTCCACATTGACCCATATCATCCAGACCAGGTTGCAGCTACCCTGGTCAGCTTCTTTGAGACCTGCAACACCAATCCAAATCATTGGGTAAAAATCTCTGAAGGAGGGCTCAAGCGAATCTATGAAAGGTTGGCCCATTTTCCTTGATAGACACAACAATAGAACCCTAATTGCTTCACCCAGCTGATTGTATAAGGGCTTGTGCATGTATAGGTACACATGGAAGAAGTACTCAGAGAGACTGCTTACGCTGGCTGGAGTCTATGCATTCTGGAAACATGTGTCTAAGCTCGAAAGGAGAGAAACACGACGTTACCTAGAGATGTTCTACTCTCTGAAGTTTCGTGATTTGGTTAGTGTAACCCACTCTTCTTCTTTTGATGTCTACACCTACTTTACTTACATAATTCTTTTCTTTCGGTTTACAGGCCAATTCAATCCCGCTGGCAACAGATGAGAACTGAGCATGACAGGGTTGGATTCTATTTGCTGCACTTTCTTTAGAGCTTTTGTTTGTATTATCTTGAATAAAAGTTGTTGGGTTTTGTTTCCTTGAGTGGTTTGATTTTAGACTAGTTTGTGTTAATGCTGTTTTGGTTGTTTTCTTAATATCAATAACAAATAAATTACTGGTTGGTATCTAAAGATCTAACAATAGTTACTATTTATAGAGGTAAAGACACAAACCTTGTTATAACGGTCCAAGAGCTAAATCCTTAACTTGTTGGGAAAACAAACCCCTAATGACAGAAAATCTGACATTGATGTCTTAATTCACAGCCTCATAACTCCTAACAATAGCACTTTGCTTCTTGCATTATATTATTAACTCCACTCTTCTCTCTCTTTCCTTCCTTCTAACCAAAACAGAGTCACAAGGGGCTCGAAGCCCCTCCAACTAAATTCTTCTTTTAAATTGTGAATCCACCAAACAAAAAAATGGGGGTTGATAGTGAATTGAAAAAGAAGAAATGCATCATTGCTGGGGTTATCACGGCCTTGCTCGTTATCATGGTTGTCGCTGTCGCCATCATAACATCAAGAAACACAAGTCATAATTCAGACAAAATCGCCCCAGTGCAGATTAAAACAACCACAAATGCAGTCGAAGCAGTTTGTGCACCTACTGATTACAAAGAGACTTGTGTCAACAGTCTAATGAAAGCTTCTCCTGACTCCACTCAGCCTCTTGACCTCATAAAGCTTGGCTTCAACGTCACTATTCGCTCCATTAAAGATGGCATCAAGAAAGCTTCCGCTGAGCTAAAAGCCAAGGCAGCCAACGATAACGAGACCAAAGGGGCTTTGGAGTTGTGTGAGAAGCTTATGAATGATGCTACAGATGATCTGAAGAAATGTCTTGATAACTTTGATGGGTTCTCAATTACTCAGATTGAGGACTTTGTCGAAGATCTTCGTGTATGGCTTAGTGGCTCCATTGCGTATCAACAAACATGCATGGATACTTTTGAGGAAATTAAGTCGAACCTTTCACAAGACATGCATAAAATCTTTAAAACATCTAGAGAACTCACAAGTAATGGCCTTGCCATGATTACTAACATCTCTAACCTTCTCGGAGAGTTCAACATCACCGGTAATACATTTTATATACATGTCTAAGTCTTACTCAAGAATTATGAATGAACAATGTTGCCATTTTGGGTGATAGGATTAACCGGGGATCTCGGAAACTACGCAAGAAAACTTTTATCAACGGAAGACGGTATCCCAAGTTGGGTAGGACCAAACACTCGACAGCTCATGGCAACGAAAGGAGGTGTGAAAGCTAATGTGGTAGTGGCGCAAGACGGAAGCGGTCAGTACAAGACTATCAATGAGGCCTTGAATATTGTTCCTAAAGCCAACCAAAAGCCATTTGTTATCTATATTAAGCAAGGTGTCTATAACGAGAAAGTTGACGTCACCAAGAAAATGACTCACGTCACTTTTATTGGTGATGGACCAACCAAAACGAAGATCACTGGTAGTCTCAACTTTTACATCGGCAAGGTCAAGACATACCATACTGCCACTGTTGGTGAGTCCAATTCTGTTTCTAGTCCCTAAATTGCCACATTTCAACCATAAACATAGTCAAAAAAATTAATAGAGAATGATACATTAGATGACTTTTTAGATCCAAGTTAGTAAAAAGGATTATGAGAAACATTTATTTTTCAAAATACCCCTAAGTTGATGAAAATGTGAGCGGTTTGTTTATATATATATCGTGGTTTTATTCAGTGACCCTATTTTCATTTTAACATGCTATTTTTTCAATATGTCTCCCTTAATTACTATTTTGCGACTTGTTTTTGTGCGATATCTACCTAGTTAACCCAATTTAATATGCATACTTTTGTTACAGCGATCAATGGTGATCACTTCACGGCGAAGAACATCGGGTTTGAAAACACTGCCGGTCCCGAAGGACATCAAGCTGTGGCCCTAAGAGTATCGGGGGACTACGCCGTTTTCTACAACTGCCAAATCGATGGTTACCAAGACACACTCTACGTCCATTCTCATCGTCAGTTCTTCCGTGATTGCACAATCTCGGGCACCGTTGACTTCATCTTCGGCGATGCAAAAGTTGTCTTACAAAACTGCAACATTGTAGTGAGAAAACCCATGAAAGGTCAGTCTTGCATGATCACAGCCCAAGGCCGGACCGATGTACGTGAATCCAGCGGACTCGTGCTACAAAACTGCCACATTACCGGAGAACCGGCGTACCTTCCCGTAAAATCTATAAACAAAGCATATCTTGGAAGGCCATGGAAAGAGTTCTCAAGAACCATAATAATGGGAACGACCATAGACAACATTATTGATCCAGCGGGATGGCTTCCTTGGAATGGTGATTTTGCACTCAACACACTTTATTATGCTGAGTATGAGAATAATGGGCCTGGGTCAGACCAAGCCCAACGTGTTAAGTGGCCTGGAATTAAGAAGATTTCACCTAAGCAAGCTCGTCGATTTACTCCAGCTAGGTTTTTACGTGGTAACTTGTGGATTCCACCAAATCGTGTGCCTTACATGGGGAATTTGCAGTAGATTCCAATTGGTGAATTTTCTTTTTCCACTTTCTATGTTCTCTCTAAAAAAAAAAAAATTGAAGGTGAATAAGTACTTGATAAGCAATGGTACTTAACGTTGTCTTGTCTTAAAACCTATCAAGTACTTAACGTTGGAGACCATACCATACCATTGCCGTGAACGCAAAATATTACGCATTCTCTTTTATTCAGAACATGACGATCCTTTGTTAGATATGAACTAAAAAACTTGTTCGGTCATAGTTAGAAACAAGAGTTTAGTGAGAACTGAGAAGCATACAATTAGGAAAACCTTATGGAAATATATAGCAACATAAGATAGAGAGAAGTGAATGAGTAAGTAGGCAAGTAGCCCGCTAACCAGTCTAGCCTCGGCCTCCACGACCACGGTACCCACGACTTCCGCCAACATGAGAAGGGGATTGCATCTCCTGAACTTTCTTTGAAGGTTTAACCGGTTGCCCCGGAGAATTCTCTGTGTAGAGACAGTTAGATCCACCTTATGACAAAAATTCTCATCCGAATCACTGAAGTAACGTAATATGTAAGGGTACATACAGTGCAGTGCCCAGACTTATCGGAGGTTAAGGCGATGTTGAAATTAGGGGCTTTTCTAATAAAAAATTTCAAAATAAAATCATTTCGAAACGATAGAAATTGTTGAAAACAAAAAAATAATCTAACTAAGACATAATTTTTCATTCTTCTTTTTTTAATAAACTCTTTCACCAAATTCTCATAATCTAAGTTCCTAACTAGATCTTTCTCTATGGA
Organism: Arabidopsis lyrata subsp. lyrata; assembly: GCF_000004255.2. Taxonomy (NCBI): domain Eukaryota; kingdom Viridiplantae; phylum Streptophyta; class Magnoliopsida; order Brassicales; family Brassicaceae; genus Arabidopsis; species Arabidopsis lyrata. The sequence goes on along the minus strand of NW_003302548.1, from coordinate 12,781,623 downwards.
TATGATAGCTAGCACCTGATTGTGATTTCACAAACCCCTCATCTTGTCTTTCTTATGTCTTTTTCGTTCTCCAACAATCTCAAAGACATGTTTTTAAAGATTAAAAAAAAAACAATTTATCAAATCAGTACAATCATAATTCATTAACAAGATCTACTATAAAGATGAATTAGTATATGTTAAGTTAATAATTATTTAGAATCGCTGAAGCAGGTTCCTTTTTTTTTTTTATAAACCCTATCGGCTATCCGGTCAGCCCCGGTAGGAACGCACCGATAGTGGACTTGTCCACCGTGTTAACGGTTAGGCCTTTCGGACTACCACTCTGCCTATCCCGAGTTTGGAATGCCTTCCGACTAAGTGTCAGGGGTAGTCAAGCCGCCTGCATTTCTGACTATCAGGTAAACCAATTGGGCCAAAGCCCAACTAACAGACTTCCTACAATAATGTTGATAACAGCAGGTGGAGTCGAAGCCTGGAGGAAATTTCACCCAAACAACCAGGCCCACCAAGCCACCCGCCCACCACCATGTGGGCTCGTTGAAGCAGGTTCCAACTGTTTTAAAAAGAATAAAGTGAATAAACAAAAGCATTAAGAGGAATAAAAAATTCTATATGAAAGAAACATGGGAGAGGAATCGAATCAAGGTTATTCACGAAAAACAGGGTCCTTCTGAAACCATTTAGATACAACATTTTTTAAGATTCGGGGGCCCTAAAAATGCCTTTATATTTTGGGGGCCTGGAACAAATGTCTTTTTCCTTACCTATGGTACATCCTGAAGTAACAGTCTATTTCAATATATTTATTTTTTGTTATAATTGAGTAGCTTTTTTTTGGTGAGCAGTTATAATTGAGTAGCTAAGTTATACATTTCAATCTTGATATTTTAATTTTTGATATAAAAAACTTTAAAAAAAATGAATGCCAACAAAAAAAAAACTTGACTTAAGAGAATGTTTTAAAAAAGAAATTATAAAGAAAATGAATTATTAAACACGAATGAAGAGAATAAGGTAAATCTCACGTGAGGATATTTAACAACTTAGAGATATATACTTTGTGAACAATTGGTTTGAAACCCTAATTGGGATACCTTTAAAGTAAAATCGTCAATCCACAAGTTTCGATCTAAAAACAAAAGACCCTAATGGTGGATGAGGAGAAGCTTCCATGGGAGTTGGTTGATGAGATACTCTCTCGTGTCCCACCAACATCTCTTTTTCGCTTCAGAACCGTTTGTAAACGATGGAACGTTCTCTTCTACGACAAGACGTTCATGAACAACCACAAGATGACGTTTCGATTCATCTTAGCAACTGAATCAAAGATTTATTCGGTAAGCATCGATCCAAAGATAGAGGTGTGTGAGTTAACATTATATTTTCCTGGTTTAGAATATCAGAAACCTCAATACTTGGTTGATTGCGATAAGTTCTTGCTATATGGCTTGGATAAAGGAGCCGTGGTTTGGAATCCGTGGTTGAGACAGAGTAGATGGATAGAGTCGTCGGAGATAAAACAAACTCCTATGCAATTCAGTGGCATAGGAGACGTCGATAGGAATTACAAGATCCTTGCTTCTTGTTCTCCGACGGGACTTCCCAACAAGTCTTGGTGCAAAATATACGACTTTGCATCCGATGCGTGGAAAGACTACGGATCCGGTGATGGCATTGAGGAACGAAGTTCTTATGTAACCTTTGGTGATAGTGTTTCCTTGAATGGTACTTTGTATTGGGTTGCTATAGAGAAGACTCATAAAAGCTTCCACCTTGCATGCTTCGACTTTTCGAGGGGGAAATTTATTAAAGGTAGGAATCTACCATGTGAGAAGACGAACTCCCTTAAGGATGCTCTTGTCCTCGGGGTTTTTAAGGGAGATCGGCTTTCATTGTTAAAGCAATGCCATAAAACAAAGAAGATTGAGATTTGGGTGACCAAATACAAGGTTAATACAAATCTTGCTCGTGAAGATGTTGAATGGATAAACTTTATGGAAGTGTCAAGTCCTAACTTTCCGAGTCTAGTATACTACTCTCAGCCAAGTTACTTCATTGAAGATAAAAGGCTTGTCGTTTGCTCTTGGGACAAAATTGGTCGGGCTTGGATATATGTTTTAGGGGAAAATAAGTTGATCAGTAAAAGTCATATAGATTATGTAGTTGATCCTTGGCCTTTTCACTGTACCTTTATTCCTAGTTTGGTACCGGTTCCTCGAAGTCAACGTGAAGAACTAGCAGAATTACAAGTTTGATTTTATTGAATTTTAGATTCTTGTTTCTTGTAATTTTTTTCGTTTGTCTTTTTTTTTTGACGTCTAGATTTATTATTTATTGCAAATTATAAGAACTGTTACATAGACGATTTTACAACGGACAATTTCTTCCGACCCTTATTAGATCTAGGACAGACGACACTTCCTTCTCCATGCTCTTGACGGACACCTTCAATGATCCACGACCTAACGACACTTCTTTCTCTGCGTAGAATCTTGGCGAACGGCTATAATTGTACTTCGCTGGAGATCTCCTGCACACTTGTCTCATTTAATCTGCAAATTTATTAATAAATCGCAATATCTAGGACTCGAACCCCAGACCTCTTGGTGTAGAAGCATTAATTAACCCTTGGTCAACCAATGGGCCAAGGGGGCTTCCACATTTGTCTTTTAAAATTTTTAATAAGTTTTTTTATTTATCAATGTTAATGTATTAGAGATAATGATGAAAATATTTCTTATTTTTATAAATCTGGATACGTAATTTTTTAAGAAATATTTGATTTTGTCAATTCTTTTTTTTGACATCTTATTAATGATACATTTTTAGATTAGTTTAAAATTTAGTAAATTTTAAAAAGGAAAATATGATTAGAAATCAGTCTGAACAAAAAAATGATAATCTATAATTTTAGTCGAGGCTATAAGTTTCTCAGGCCGTCCACGTGGGATTTTAAACGACCAATCGCAGTTGGACATCTCATTAATTAGCATTTTTAGATATCATATTAGCTAACATTTTTGTTAGTCCAATCCAATTCATCGGAACAATTGTTACCGTGAGTTTGCTTCTCATACTAATCTTGATAGCTGTATGTGACTGTTTCACAGCAGACTAACACGGATTGCACCCTCCAGTTCTGATGCTTAACTTTTATCATGTACCAATTATTATTTATTTAGGTTTTTACGTAGCCTATATAATAGCATAACAATATAGTTTTTTCGCTATTTAAACAATTAAGTTTTATTTATTTTTATGAAGATTTCATGATTTATTGTAACCCTATTCTTATTATTCGTATTTATAAGCCTTACAAATTAATTGCTTTGAAATTCTCTTACACAACAAAAAACCAAGATTGGGTGAAGATCGTACTTTGATAATTGCTAAATCATAAACAAAACTAAAACCCAAACCGAAATTAGAACCGACCAAACCAAATCGAACCGAATTTGAGATGATAACAGAACATGCGTCGGTGGATTCATAACAGCACCTGGATCTCTATCCATCATAGTTTGATCCGCCATTGTAAGGTTATGTAGCTTGTTCAGAGAGATTTTCGCCAGAAAAACAGAGTTAGTTACACGATTGGTCGGACTGGAGACTAGAACAAGATATATAGCTGTGTTGAAACTAATGAGAAATAAAGAAAGAATGGAGAAGAAGAGTCAATTGATTCTCTTCCCTCTACCATTACAAGGTTGCATAAACCCTATGCTTCAGCTAGCAAAGATCCTTTATTCAAGAAGTTTCTCGATCACTATCATCCACACGCGCTTTAACGCGGAGAAATCTTCAGACCATCCTCTCTTCACTTTCTTACAAATCCCCGACGGCTTGTCCGAATCTCAGACTCAATCTCGTGATGTTTTGCTTCAACTCACGCTTCTCAACAACAATTGCGAGAACCCATTTCGAGAGTGTTTGGCTAAACTCATCAAACCTAGCTTTTAGCTTTTAAAACTAGCTTTTAGATCAAATCTGAAGATCTTCTCCTGGTAATCTAGGAAACATGAATTGTTGATTTTGGCCTGTGTAATGGCCCTGTTGTTCATGCATTGTTTTATGGATCTTTACAGATAAACTTGGAGAATATAAGGAAACTTAACGAATATTAGAATATATGAATACTTCCCGTAGGTAAGTCAAAATAGGGTTTTTACTGTCTACTTTCCTAATTCAAACGTCAAAAGAAATGGTCGTTTTCCAATTTTTACCAATTCTTCTTGTATTAAATCAAAAAGGAATATAGCAGCAGAGTGTGTACCAAATAAATCCGTGTTCTCTCTCTCTTTTACAACCGAGACTCTATTTTTTTTTTACTGGAGTTGAATTAATCTAGAATATGTGCATTGAAGAATCTTTGCTTGTTTTCTCAATTCTCGATTGATTGGTTTTACTTTTGCGTGTGAGATGTATGACGCACTGATATATATATATACAAATATATTACACCTTATGACAAACTTATACCACAACGTATAACAAAAAAGAATATTGCAACTGAATAAAGAAATAAAAAGTCGGAGATTTAAAGTATGACGGAATTAATAAAATATCATTGAATATTGCTTATATAGAGTTACAATATCATTGAATATAAAAAGCCACAAAAAAAAAAACTTAATTGCTAAATAGCGAAATAAATATATTGATATATGCTAATTATATAGCTTACTAAAATAAAATCCTCATCATAAAATAATTCATTAAAAAAAAAATCGATACATAATTATGTGTATGATGTTCTACTGGGCACATCCTGTCACCGGTCGGCAGTCCACCATGAAGACAAATAGAGTCACCGGTCGGCAGTCCACCGAGTCCACAAGTATCTGCATAAAATGAATAAGAAGTATAGGATGATGGTAACGCCCATACTTATAAAAAGATAGGTAAAAAAATCCCTCTTAATATCATGAGCCGAATAATGCTCACAATGCTCCTCCGTATTGTTTCTCCACCAGATGTACATCAAAACTTTTTCTCACGTCCTCTTTTCTTAGTACAAGATTTCTAACCAAAAAAAAAAGAGTTATTCTGTATAGTAATCTCATAATTAAGAAGAGTGTATATATACAATTTCTAATTGCCTTATCTCTAAAACTTGGAAATCAAACTTAACATAACCAAAAATGTTAATTTAACAATAAAATCAAAAACGAAAAAAGACAAGTTAACATAATACTAAGATGCAAATAAATCCTTTAATAGTTGTGCATGATACATCAATAAGCTATTAAGCTAAGCACGATTGGTTTAAGTGCTGGTTTAACCGAAACGAGCAATATACACAACCAGAAGAAAGCGATTAATGGTTAAGTGCAAAGAGTGTAATGAAACTCACTGTATCTATAACCTAGTGGAAGCTTAAAAGAAGATACACTTGCAGTTTCAGCACTTGAAGGAACCTAAAGCGTCAAGTCAACATCTTCTTTCCAAAATTCAGAAATAGATAGAGAAGAGAGATCACATAATTAAGATCAACTTTCCAATATTACAATTTACAGGTTCTTTAACCTAGTAGAAGCTCAACAATACCTGAATGTGATAGAACGTGAGCACTTGTAAGAAAGAAGAAGATCGAATGATCTGAGTTTAGGGTTTAGGAATATGAAATTTCGCTTATATATAGCTCAAGTTCTGTTTCATTTGAAGTCTAAAAAGATACACATTTTTTTATAAGATTTGTAAAGGGAAGATTAAAATGAATGACGTGGAATAATTATGTTTATGATTAGAAATTTTGTAAATGGCATATAATGTAATTTTTTACACTTCTCAATGTTACAACTTATTAATGTACTTCCCAAATAATAGTATAAAATATCTATATTATATAGCATACTAATATATATAAAAACTCATCATTGAAGTAGAAAAACAAGAATTGGAAAAAGTTGTTAGTATGAGTAATTGCTAGAAAGAATTTTTAAACATTCTTCTTTTTTGCTAAATTGTAAATATTTCATTGATAATGAAAACAGTTTAGGTTACAAACATAGAATTTGAAACATATACATATGAATCTATGGCAAAAAAGAAAAAAAACATGGAAGCATAAAGACGGTTAATTAAAACAATGTTTTCGGTTGATTTTTAAACACTCTTTGCAGCATATATTGAAGATTATTATTTGAATCGTTGATTACATAGAAAATGCCAAAGAAGATTAGTCACCCCATGAAATGATGGGACAATTTTAAATACAGAATATACAAGAAAATAAGAAAGTTAATCGTAAACGTAAGTAATCCACATGTGACGTATCTTAGTCTCAATTCAAAGGCGAATGAAATAAAATTTGATTTGACAATGATAGTCGCCTCTTCAAAGTTCAAGGTTAATATCCGTGGTCCTTGATTAAAAACTTCTTGTTTCGTTTTATTCATTCATTTTTATGCTAGGTCGCCGACAAACACCGTCGCTTGTGTGAGGAAAGGCAGCAGCTAGGTCTCAAAAGGCAAACACTCGAGGCTCGCATCGCTCGGGTGGAGAGGAAGATAAGGGCTCTGGAAAGTGATCCCTTTCAATGGGAATGACGGAACTTTGATTCTGTTGCTGAGATCCCGAAGATGCTTCGGATGTATCTCCGTGCTAAAGGAGTTCCGGGTCCTGTGAATGCTCCGGTCCATACCGTTTCCACGATACCCGCAAGGAAACGGTCAAGCTGAAGCCGCGAACAAGACGATACTGAGCAATCTCAAGAAACGTTTGAATCATCTAAAGGGAGGATGGTATGAAGAACTCCAACCCGTCCTATGGGCCTATCGTACAACCCCTAGGCGACCTACCGGAGAAACTCCATTCTCTTTGGTGTATGGCATGGAGGCAGTAATACCAGCTGAACTCAACGTGCCCGGACTTCGCCGAACAGAAGCACCATTAAATGAGGAAGAAAATTCAGCAATGCTTAATGATTCACTAGATACCATAAATCAAAAGGCGTGATCAAGCTTTGATTCGGATTCAGAATTACCAGCAGGCAGCAGCCCGATATTACAATTCTAAAGTTAAAAGTAGGCCGTTCTTCGTGGGAGATTATGTGTTAAGGCGCGTCTTTGACAACAAAAAAGAAGAAGGTGCCGGTAAACTCGGTATTAATTGGGAAGGACCTTACATTATTACCGAAGTGGTTCGGAACGGTGTTTATAGGTTGAAAGACTTAGAAGACAGTCCAGTCAAGCGACCTTGGAATGTGATCAACCTAAAGAAGTTTTATGTTTAAAGCTACATACATTTTTTATGTACATGAACTACGGTGTGGCTTGATCCCGAAATGGGTACGTAGGCAGCTCGGAAACGAGTTCAACTATTAATAAAAATTTGTTTTATTTCTTTATTAAAGGAAAAGGTTCGACTGAGCAAACAAGTGAAGCAAATAAAGGTTCGGCTATGCGAACATACAAGAGATTGGAAATAGAGCGTTTATTCAAAATGGAATATCCTTTATCGTACACTTCGGATTAGGGAAATCTTGTTGACAAGCAGAACACTTCAACTCCTTGACCAGCAAGATCGAGGATTGGCATCATGCAGTCCGGAATTCGAGCGAAGTCAGAGATTCCAAGCTCGATCCATTCTCCGGGGTGAGAGCCAAGGATGTGAAGATCTCTCGATACCATAGTAAGCCTGCGTTGCATCCGATTAATCCTCTTCCGGAGTCTCCTCTTTTCCAATGTAAGCTTCCGATGTTGAAGCGTAAGCGCCTCTATGAATGCCGTCGATGTTCCTTGGTCCCTGATTGGGAGATCCCTGATCAAAGCGCACGGAGCTCGGATCTGAGACCTGAAAAAACCGCGAGGTGGAAGAGGCTGCCTGTTTGGCTCATTTGGAACGTCTTTGTTTATCATTCCGATCCTGGAAAAGTCGGGCATAGATTCTGAACATCGAAGGTTGAACTCCATACCTGTTAAAATGAAAAAGAGCGGTGAGGAGAAAAGAGAAGTTGAGACTATAATTTATAGGAATGTCATATTCCTAAGTAAGCTGCGGATTCTATCCTAGGAATGGAGTGATTCTCGGAGAGATTTATGCCCTTGAACAGATCCTGCATTAAAAGACGCATCTCCGAGAATATTTGAAGAGTAAGGAAAATTGCAAATGTTTCCATAAATAAAAAGGGGCCGAAGCCCATTACGAGCTCAAAATAAGTGAAGAAGTTAGAGAACATTTATGGAAGAGGCTCAGGAACAGGCTCCTTCATCGCCGGTTTAGTTTTCGAAGTGGACGCCTTGTTCTTGGCATCCACTTCGGGATGATCCCGAACGCGTTTCCGACTGGTACTGGTCTCCTCCTCGTCTTCTTCCTCGCTATCGGATGGAACGGTATGGACCGGAGCATTCACGGGACCCGGAACTCCTTTAGCACGGAGATACATCCGGAGCATCTTCGGGATCTTAGCGACAGAATCAAAGTTCCGCCATTCCCATTGAAAGGGGTCACTTTCCAAAGCCCGTATCTTCCTCTCCACCCAAGCGATGCGAGCCTCGAGTGTTTGCCTTTTGAGGCCTAGCCGCTATCTCTCTTTACACAAGCGACGGTGTTTGTCGGCGACCTAGCATAAAGATGAATGAATAAGATGAGACAAAAAAGTTTTTAGTCAAAGACGACATATATTAACCTTGTCAATAAATTCGCAAGCCTCTTTCTTCTCCTTTGAAGGAAAGTGAAAGACGGCATGAGGGAAAAGAACGCCGGCCGGTTCAAAGCCGTCGCCGGACAAGAAGAGTAGGCTGCCGGGATCAATGGGGGCTATGTTTTCGTTTTCCATTGATATGGTGTTATGAGGTTTCTTGAAGAAAGATCAAAGCCGGACAAACTCCTATTTATAATAGGGTTAAGGTTTGCCTTGGGAATGAAAATTCAATAATGGTGGCGAGCCCTAGTGGTTTAAACCATTTTTAGAAAATCAAGAAAAAGCAATTATTGCATTAAAGACGAGCCGCTTTTCCTACTTTCAAGAAATAAGAAGGGAAAGAGCAACCGTCGCATTAACTACAAAAGTTTCTAAAGCCCAAGCCCAATAAATTTATCGAGTTGACTAAACCCGAAGTGGGGAACTCGCTTTAAGTCGAGCTCAGTTCTCGTATTCTTAAGAGAAAGGTCTGATCAGCCTAAAAATCTCGAAAGCATAACCACAAAGCCACAAAGGGTTAAAAGCGGACTTTGCAAACCCGCACATAATTTTAACCAAACCCCCTTGGGGTCAAAACCTAGAAAGGTTTAAAAGCCTCCTCAGGCAAATATCTTGTTCAAAAGAAATAATAAAGCCTCCTTAGGCAAAAACAAGTTCGAAATTAAGTTTTAAAATAAATGGGACAATTCCCAATTTAAAGTGGACGCAGCCACTACGGAGTGATAGCCACCTCGGACTCCGGCTCAGCAACCGAAGTGTCATTCGCCTCCTTGGCTGGTGCTTGGTCAGATGGAGCTCTTGGTCCGCCCTCTACAGTACAACCATCCTCCGGGGTGACCTCCGGTGCCGCTGGAACTTCGGGTGGGACGACATCTTCCGTCTCACTTGAGCCTGGGAAGGACAGTTCCAGTCAATTTTAAAAAAAAAAACATAAGGTGAGAAAAAGGTGGTAAGTGTCAGGAGCCAAGCGTTACCTGCCCAGTCTAGACCCGATTCACTTATAGGAGGCGATTCAGTAAAGAATTCCTCGAAGTCCTGCGGGTTGAAGGTCGAAGTGGGAAGAGCTGCCAAGCGACTCCGCTTTTCAGAAAGATTAGGCGACAGTTCGGTCCTTTCTTACTCCTCGGAGAAATCTGTATCATGAATTTGATCCAACAGAATCAGGTTGCTCTCGTGCTCCTTGATGTCTGATTCCAAATCTAACCTAGCTTTCTCGGTCTGCATGAAGCGGATGGCCCCTTGGATCAACTCCATCCCGCGTCCCTTAACCTCCTTTCTGGCTTTCGATGCCGACCTTGCCAACTCGGAATCACGCAATTTGGCGATCGCCTTGTACTTCGCGTTAAGCTCAATAAGTTGGTTGTTCAGGGAATCAGCGGTTGATTCGGATTCGTGAAGCCTACCCTGAACACCAGAAAGCTCATCCTGGAGTTTGAAATTCTGGTCGTACTGGTCCTGCAGCTCCCCCTTTATCTTCGCAAGCTCGGATGTTAGACTGTCAACCTTGTCCTCCAGATCGTGCTTGGAGCCGGTAGAAGAGCTTAGTTCAGCCTCAAGAGCAGAAAGTTTTTTCTTCCACGCGTCAATCTCCTTTTCCCGACCAATGACCAGCCCCTCATAATGTTCAATCATGTCATTAAGCTCACCGTTAGCCTGGTATTATGCATAAAACCGGGATGGTGAGTCATTTCGAAGAACGACAGCGCAATCAGAAAAATAAAGTGGAACTAACCCGAGATGAATGATGAGCATGAAGCAAATAGCGTTCACGAATCGCAGGACACCACTTGTCGAAGTCTGGCAGGATCGAACCCGATCGGGTCTTGAAGCATCGGAAAACGCTGCCTTCTTTCTCCATAGCTGCGAAGGAAGAAGAGTTACAGAAATTGGAATCTAAACAAAGACAAAAACTTTTAAGTAAATATAAATCACCAAACCTGAAAGCGATTTGACTTGGGGGACAAGAACAGGCTTCAACTTCGAGGAAGCATCTCGAGATTCAGAATCTCCCTTTTTAGGAGATGCACTCCGGGCAGTCTTCTCGTTGTCAGGTTGGGGAGAGGAAGACATATCAACTGGTCAAGGAGGACCCATTGGTTCAGTAGGAGGGGATGATCGAGGTGAACGGTTAGTCCGGGCCCTTGACTTCTCCCTTTGCGGGGAAGAATCACTACGAGAGGACTTGTCTCTCTTCCTGCGAACCAAGTTCTTAAGAGGGTCATTACTAAAATCATCTCTGAAAGTAGATCGCGGCGAGGAGATCGGTCCCTCCGAGGAGAACGTGCGTCACGACGATCGCGACGAGGAGTTAATCTGAAAGAAGCGACGGATCTGGCTCCTTCGGTGCTGCCATCATCAACCAGCAAGGTCCTACTATAGTCCTTCTTATCTATAGAAGCCGCAAGAAACTTTTTCTTCTCCTCACAAGCCTCAGCTATCGGTTTGGAAAGCACCTTACGCTTGGCCGCAAGGGCCCGAGACGACATCCCCTGAGTTGAGGGAGGAGGCGGAAGTTGGTGAAGTTGACCCGGAGGACTCATCCTGAGTCTGTGGTTAGCTTCTAGGAATCGTTCAAGAGTGAAAGAATTCCAAAGGGTTTCCCCTTCGAGAATTATTTTGAAGAATTCGATGAACTCTTCAGATGGGAGAGTGGAAGCGACGAAAGCTGCGAAATGAAACAACGGTTTTAGTCAATAAAGATAATAAAACAACCAGAAAAGATATATGCGACCTAATCTCTACCAGGCTTCGCAGACCACTTTGATGGGAGTAAATCTGCAAGATTTCCAATCGAAGCGGGAGTTTTTTTAATCAGAAACCAAGGATGGTGCCAATTTTCATCCTTGTTCGGAAGGTGCGAAATGATGTTTCTATTGGCGTTCGGATACGCTGAGAAATACCCTGTTTTCTTTGATGAACTTCTTACGCTTAGAAGCTCGTTTAGTTCAGCGACTCCGATAACATATCCGGCCTCCGCCGCGATTGTTATAATTCCGAGAATAGTTCGAAGAAGATTGGGAGTTAGTTGAGGAAGAGCGATTTCAAGAGCCGCTAGGTATCGAACTAGGGCTTCGGGAAGGGGAAAGGTCAGCCCGCAACCTTTAAAATAGATCTCATATACACAGAAATAGCCGTCGCGGTGGCTTTATGGGGACTTTGTGGGATCGGCTATCTGCGCCTCCGCCATAATTCCCGGTGGAATTCGGCAGAGCTCCCTCAATCGTTCGAGAGATTGAAGGGTGCAGGTGGTTCTGTAGTGCGGAACAGCAATATCATTAGGGCGGGTGCATTCATCATTACTAGAACGCCTCTCATCGAAAGACGGAGACTCGGGTCTATCGGAATCAGAAGTCATTGGGAGGAATGAAAAATTCAAGTTTTGGCAAAGAGAAAATCGGCGAGGAAAGAGAAGAGAGGAGTTTCGATTAAAGCGTAAAAGTAGAAAATGATGATGAAAAGAAGTTACCTTACACAAGCTAAATGATGGAACCGCCTCGGAAGTTGTGTGGGGAGTGGGAAGGTTTTTTCCCGTTTTAATAGTAATTAATTAATATACGGTCATAATGATGACAGATGTCATTCGGTTAAAAATGGCTAGTGCCGAAATTAAAGGAGTGATGAGATTTTTGGCGGGAAAATCAGAAAGATTCTCGAGCGCAATCTTTGGTCATTTAAGCATTTAAAGTCCTCCGAATTGGAATGGCACTTCGAAGAACTTGGGGGGCTAATTGTTGGTGTCGGATCCCGCACCAAAGGTCCAGGACCAACCAAAGATTGCCACGTAGTCAGGATAACGGCCCATAAAGGATAAAGCAATTATACCCACAAGTCAAAAGAACAGTCGAAGTGGTTATCACCGTAAGAAGAATCCGAAGTGACTGCACCACGACACGAGCCCGGAGACGAAGTCATGGTTAAGTCAGTCCAAGGACATTTGGACCAAAAGGCGAGGCCCATAAAGATCAAAATCAATTCAAATTCAAGCGTTAAGCATTAAAAGCAAAGATCAAAACGGACACATTTAAGAGGGAATAATTGTACTTAATTAGCCACTTAAATGTCGTTTTTTTTTTATGTATAAGTATAGAGGTCAATGGCCATGTAAAGGGGATCTTTCCTTCGAGCAAGAAATACTATAGCAATTTTCGTAGCAATTCATAAGCTTTTTACATTCCTATTTTTTGTCCCTCAAGAATAATCTTCCCTATTAATAAAAATACTTGAGTGTGTGAATCCGACATCCACATATCCATTGTGTCGTTTCGAGTTACCACGTTAAAGATGAAGTGTGAGGTGAGACCGAGAAGGTTACTAAATTTTTTATAAAGGATTTCTGCAAGATCACAGTTTATTGTTATGTAAATCATTTTCTATGGTTCTATATATGCTCTCGATTCAATTTATAGTATTGGACTCTCATTCAAGAATCATAACTATATTGATCGTACTCGATTATTGCATAGACTTAAATAATAGAAATGTAAACTTTTGAAACACGACATATGTAAATTAAAAAATGTAAAATTTAATTATTGAAATATAATACAAAATAAAATATAATTATTAGTCTCATAACATTAGCTTCCACATAAATTAGGAAATTTTCCTAATTCAAAAATAATATAGTTAATTAACGTGAGAAAGTTTAGAAAATAAGAAAATTATGACATAATTTATATAAGAAAAAATATTAACTTAATAATATATTAAAAAATTGTTAATTGTAACTTATAGGGTAGTGGTTTCATTCCTAACTATACATAATCATCAATAACTAAAATATTACAATCCCAAAAACGTGGTAACATATATCTAATAATATGACAATTTGCTAAATTTTAAATGCGAAATTATCTCATGCACATGATTATATGTTAATATGGTTATGAGGTTATATGTTAAATTCTAAAAAAAAATAATTGTAAAAAAATTATATATGTTAAATCGTTCAAAGATATTCTAAAGGAAAATTTTCAAAGTTTTAAAAACCATAAAAATATTAATGTTAGTAGAAAAATTTCTGCGTTTTAGTTTATAGTAAAAAAAGATAAATACTACTACAACATGAGGAACAATATGACTAAACAACAAAATGGAAATATATTGAACTAACAACACAAACGAAAAACAAGTTTGCGATGGTCGAAGAAATTTTGGTTTAAAACAAAAGAAAATTTTCCATTTAATTAGTAGCAAAAATGAAAATAGAAAAGTTTCTAAATTCTAAAGTTGTGTTTTAGTATAAATAGTCATTTAAAACTGATAATGGAACATGAGATTGCGAGAGAGGTGAATATATGCAAAGACTCGATCGGAGAATTTGCAGATGAAGATTTGGAATAGGAGATTGCGAGATGCTTGAGATTTCGACTATAATGTCGCGATACGAGTCTGAAATCGACGAATTCAAGCTGAGAGAACGATACAGAATCGTGCTTCTCATCAGCAGCCACGTCTCTCTCTATATACGCCTCTAATTTTTTTGAATTTTAGATAGCTACCATGTTTTCGGCCAACTCAAAATTTCTTTGTAAGATATGTCTTTTTTGAAATTTTATGTCTTTGATTAAATTTACTCTGTCACGATTTGCTTTTTTTGCAGCGGTACACATGGATTTTTTGGGACATCACAGTTTTCCCAAACCTTGAAAAATCTCTCGAATTATCACTAAAATCAAATCAGTTCTTGCAGTTAAAGGTAAAAATGGAGAGGTGTCAACCCGGATTTTTAGTCAAGGATATTACTATATAATTGTTTGATTAATAGCAAAAACATTTTACTATAATAGATAAAAGAAATACATATATGCCTAAATGTGTACATATTATGGTAGTTTAATTTCTAATATTTTATATAATTGCTATACCAATAGAAAAATCTTTAATAATATAAAAAATGAGAGAAAATCACACATCATTTTTGTAATATGTTTTACACCAAATTTTATCATATAAACTTTTTTCTTTTTTATATATTAAAACAAAACTTTAAATAACATAAATGATAGTAATAATATAAATAAAAGAAAATTTGTGTTAATGTCAATCTATAGCTACTTAAATTACTAACCCCAAAAATGTATTTAAACAATCGTTAACAACAAACCCCCACGTAGCGGGGGTTAATAACCTAGTCTATACTATATAAAAGTCGAAGCTATAAGCTTCTCAAGCTGTCCACATAGAATTTTAAACGACTAATCGCGGTTGGACACTTCGTCAGTTAACATTTTTACACACCACGTTAATTAACATTTTTAAATTCTAATATTTTCTATACTTAAATATTAATAAAAAGAAAAAGAAAAATAATATATGGAAAAAAAGAAATATATAAATTTTTGAAATAATAAAATATAGAAATAAGAAAAATGTAAAGTATAGATTTCAATATTATTATGCAGCGAATATATTTTTTATTTGGAAATTTTCTAATTAAAAAATGTAAAACTACATAAGGTAATTATGACGGTTTGCCCTAGACATTAAACTATAAATAATGAACCTCGACCACACAATTAGTTTTCAGTTATAAACGAATTTACTATTATGTGGCTTTGATTTTTTTTTTCTCATCTTACATATTTTGTTTTATATTTTTCTATGAACTATAAACAAATATTGTTTAATTTTGCTGATTTTAGACTGTTTGATTTATATTTCAGGTTACACTAATGATCGAATCGAGTCTAGATTCATTCCATTGTGACTTTTAAAGCAATTACAAGGTATTATTGATCCTAAAATTTATGTAGCTTTCAAATTGTTTCCTTGTATGGATATTGTTAATTATATGTATGAATTTATGACTTTTATTTAAAAGTATTTATAGATAGGAAGAAATATGACAATATATTAAAGCAAGATGTTTATAAAAATTGTTATTATAATACATAAAATAGTTCATATTAGTCTCACAAATTTGATTATATTGTCATATTTTCTAAACGACCAATCGCAATTAGTCATAGTTAATTAACATTATTTGACATCACGTTAATTAACATTTTTAAATTATATTTTATACAATATATATATGAAAAGAATAGAAATGTAAATGTTTAAAAAACATATGGAAATAAAAAAAAAGCAATATATAGAAAAAAAGAAATGTAAATTTTTGAAAAAACAATATGTGGAATACATCAAACTTATATTCTTATTTTGTTAAGTTTCTTATTTTCCAACAAAAAAAAATAATATTAACAAAAACTATATTCGATTAACCCTAGATCTTTTCATTATAAATAATAACCGGAGGCATCCTATTCTATCACATTTTATAATTTGTATAATTTGAATCGTCGGTCACAGTTAGGGTTGGTTACTACTCTTTATTAGGGATAACAATAGCCCACATTGGAAGTTGAATAGAATCTTAAGTGGTACGTATATATAAGATATGGACCTCTCCACTCATACCCAATTGGTTTTGAGTTCGAAGCCCAAAGTTTAATATGGTATCAGAGCCCGATCCACACATGTTCAACCAAATCCACATCGGCCTGACAAAATAATTGGTCCGCCGATCCATGCCCAAACATACCGAGATCAATGGGTAAAAGATCCATCATCTCGAACGGGCGTATAAGAGATAACAATATCCACACTGGAAGTTGAGCATGATCTTAAGTGGTATATATAAGATATGGGCCTCTCCAATCATAGCCAAGTGATTTTGAGTTGGAAGCTCACAGTCTAATACTCTTAATGGCGCATATTATATTTTTTTCATCGCTTTTGCCACTTGTAGCAATATTTGGACTTCTATTTTTTTTTCTCATACTCACAATTTAATATAGTTATCTTTGCTTTTGTCGCTCATAAATCATAACCATACTTTTATACTAAAATGTTAATATATATATTATGATTTTTTTTCCTCTCATCATCGATTGTTACGATCGTTTTGTGTGTGTGTGTGATTCACTCGGCATTACATCCACACCTAATGCCGAGTGAATCACACATTAGGTGTCTGCACCACCACCTAATATATCTCATAGAGATCAACAACTTTATTACTTGCATGTCTGCACCACCACCTAATATATTATGCTTCTGTTTGTCAGATTGTTTGTCATTTGAGACTGAGAGTAGTTTTTATTATTTTGGTAAGAGTAGAACCGAAAGAGTCTGGCTAAGTTTGTGAATGGTAGATGTGCTAATGGAATAGAGAATGAAACAAAGGAAATGAGTGCTTGCAAAAAGATAGAAAGAGTGATAGCTCTCTGGAAAAAATTGTGAAGACGGAAATTAATATACATATTGAAAAGAATGTGAAAAATATGAATTGTTATAAATAAAGTGTACATAAGCTTATGATTACACTTCTGTATAGAATCTTATATTTTGAAGAGCTACACTAACCAATACAGTGAAGATAGACGAAGAACAATAGTGAATTTGCGTATACCAAAATGAGAAAGTCGTCGAAATTAGTCCCATACAACAATAAATCTAGGAAAGTGGTGGTTGCGGTGAGAGTTGAGGAACATATATGTAAGACCGTGCAAGGAAGCTCTCTTGGGAAAAGTGTCTAAGCCAATATTGTGAAAGATATCTATCGCTAATGAGATAACTTATTGCGTGGTTCTTTTTGAAACTTAGGTTGTATATTTCTTCAGTTGAATGATATCTAACCAGGAAAAAGGTATGAAGACTTGTGTTGAAATTATGGAAAAAGTTGTTCTTCTTAGAGTAGCAATTTCAATAAAAAACATGAATTAGTAATCAAAAACATGAATTAGTAAGACGTAAGAAAGATAATAAATTTAATTGATGAGATCAGTTTCCTTGCATTATGAACAATTGACGTCAGAATTTAGATAACAAAGAGGGTTGATCTCTATGTAAAAAATGAAAGAGAAAGAGAGAAACGCGGTTGACACCAGAAGACAAACTTGGATTATCAATATGGAAGAAAGTGAGAAAACAGTTATGACATGACCTCTTTATGGCAACGTTTTGTTCATATGTAACTGAAACTTTATGGCGAGGTTTCTCATTGTGTTGGGATGAGCCATTTTTGTATAATAGATGCTCAGATGGTCTTCTTAGGATGAATGAGATCATTGTCAAAATATTATAATTGCTTTACTAATAGCAAAATATTTAATAGTATAAAACAAGTAAGAGATAATGACACATCATATTTGTAATATATTTTAAACCAAATTTTATCCAATAAACTTTTTTTTCTTATTAAAACAAAAATTTTAAATAACGTAAATGATACTATAAATATAAATAAGAATATTTATGTTAAAAAAGAATAAATAATAAACATTATAGTATTTTTGTATTAGTAATGTCAATGTATAGCTACTTAAATAAATACTAAAACCAAAAATATATTAAATCAATCGATAACTACAAACCCCCGCATAGCGGGGGTTAATAACCTAGTTGATTTTTTAATAAAATATCCTCTACACATGAAAAGAGAGTTTTTGGTGCTTATGTGTCAAGCTCACAATTATTCTCATCTTTTTTATTTTTCATTTATTTAATTCTACTATCTATTTTGCCAAACACTTTTAGTTCATATACTACTTATTCTTATTAACTAAACTTACCAAACTAAATATCTTGAACCTTTAAAAGAAATTCACTAAAATAGCACTAAAACAAGTTTTATGGACAATTATAGCACACACTCCATAAACTTCCAAAAATAGCATTAGTTAATTCACTATTAAGTTTTTGTTCTAAAATTATTATCACTAGTTTATTTTTTTCAATAATATCACAATTTTTATATAAAAATTATTCAACCAAAATAAATTAGAAATAAATTTAAAATATTATATTTGGATTCTTTATTTAAAATTTAGTGTATATATTTCCACCATTTAAAAGAGATTTTGATTCATTTTAATATTGAATTTGTGTTATTATGTTTGGGTTCATTAGTTTCAATGTGACGTACAGAACTTTTAAAAAGTCTGGATGCCAAAAAAAAAAAAAAAAAAAAAACTGAAAACGTCGTCAAACTTAAGAAAAAGTTAAATTCATTTACATATGATCGGTTATAAAATACAGATTCTAGTTTATTTATTTATTTACGGGTGTCCATTATTAAAGATTGAGTTTGAAAGTATTTGGGAATGGACTAACCGAAAAAGAAGGTGGAAAGTGACAAGAGAGTAAAGACTGAAGAGAGCATTGAACCAAGCAAAACACCTTTTCTCTTGGAACCCCTAACCAATGTCTAACAACAAATACCCTATTTTCCCAATGCTCCAATCTCAGCAGATGAAGTCCTAGATGCTGTGTAACATTCCACTAATTAAATCAATGTAACTATATTACTTTAGAGAACCACTAAGAATATAAAAATCTTTAATAAAAGTATTAAAACAATAAAAGAACCATTTAATTAGAAGTTCTAGCATCCTGAATTTTCGTCTAGCCCTTGTATTAAATAACCACTCGTTTGGAGTAAAGTCTTGTGTAAAAAAAGTCATATGCTTTTTGTGGAAGTCATCTCAAATTCTTACTGGTTAAATACATAAGCATAGTAAATGTATGGGAGAATAAATGATGAGAAGGACCCATGCAAATTCCTTGGTACTATTAAATGTTCAATATGGATCTTGAGATTTTCAAAACAAAAGATATATAGTATTACTTTCTGTTTCTAGTGGGTCATATAAAAGCAAAAAAAAAAAAAAAAAATCGTCAAAATTACGACAATGTTTTTGTATAATAATAAGAAACCATTCCCATGTGATCGGTTACAGAATACAAATTCTACTCTCTTTTTTTATATACGGGTCTTCATTTTTAAAAATAAATATAGCTTGAAAAAGTATTTGTCTATTTGAGATATAGTCATATAGACTAACCGAAAAAGAAGGTAGAAAGAGACAAGAGGGTGAAGAAGCATTGAATCAACCAAACACTAACACTAAAACACCTTTTCTCTTGGAACACTCAAATACTAAACTCATTTCACCAATGTCTAACCAAAACAAATCTCCTATTTTCCCAATGCTCCAATCTCAACATTTTAGCGATTATGGCTTCGATCCCCAGATCCACTACTTTCAGGTTCTCTTCTTCTTCCACATTGTTCTTAGGGTTTCGATATAAAGCTAACTCTGTTTTTGTTTTTGTATATCCTAAGGTTTTGGAAGAAGCAAAGAAGCACAAGTCTTCTTCCATTGACACATTTCAGTTCAAGCTTCAAAAACCTATCTCGAAAGATGATTTGATCCGAACCACTCTCCACAAGAAGAACAAGAACAAGAAGCGTTGGTTATGGTGCAAGAACGCTTTGTTCTTCTTGAAGTGGAGGAATTGGCCAGTCTTCGCCGTCGTTGGACGATGCTCTGGCGAAAATGACGGAGACAATGAGTTCGACGATAGTAGTGATGTTCATATTGCTAGAGCTAGGAATTTTCGTGCCGGTTCGATATCGGGTCCGGTTTACGTGACGGAGAGCTGGAGCGGTTCGACTACACCATACCGGCCGATGACGACGAGATCGGCGGTTCAGTATTTGAGTCTACGGGAGCTTACTATGGAGCGACAACAGAGGATCACTACCACTTCTTCTATGTCCGGTCCTATTTACTTGGTCACGTGAATAAAAACATCAATTTGCAGAATTATCCTTTTATAAAGTTTTTATAGGATCATAAAAGGAAAAGATATTAAGATTTGTTTTGGGAGGTGTGGTTATAGTTTATTTGCAAGATAAGTTTAGATTTGGTTTGTGAGCCTAATGGGCCCAATTGTTTTATAGGATATGATGAGTCCATTACATAAGAGTGTGACTGGGGAAAAGGGGATTTTCATACCCGTACTATCTGCACCGTGGATTTTCATACCTGAACAATTTCGTAGGGTATTTTACAACCTAAACTTCAATAAAATTTGAATCTCATACCTATACTTGATACAATGTGCAAAAATCAGAGTCAATTTAATGGGTGTTAGTCAACTTCGTTACGGTGCTGAGTCATCGTACACGTGTACGCTGACGTATATCAAAACGACGTCGTTTTCATACCCGTACTATCTGCGCCGTGGATTTTCATACCTGAACAATTTTGTAGGGTATTTTACAACCCTAAACTTCAATAAAATCTGAATCTCATACCCTATACTTGATACAACGTGCAAAAATCGGAGTCAATCTAACGGCTGTTAGTCAACTCCGTTACGGTGCATATCGAAACGACGTCATTTTGATATGTGTTCTCAAAGTTTTAAATTTTTTTGCAAAATTAGGGACTCGAACTCGCGAGCCGTAGTCACATGAGAAGCACCGAATACCAACTGATCCCACAACATTCATTGAACCCGCGAGCCGTAGTCAATCGTTGTTTGATTGAGAGATGATTATTAACTGTTTTAGGAGTTTTTAATTACCTAATTTTTTATATGTTGAATACATTTATCAAGAGTCTAAACTCTAAATTGATATACAGTACAATTATTTTGTAAGTGTATTAATTACAATTGTAAGATTTTGGTTGATTTATTGATAACATAAAAGCATGTGGAAAAATTTAAGTTCAATTCTTTTATAAAAGTTGGACAAACTTTTTTTAGACGCAATATATTGAATCTGTCTCTCCTTTGTTTGCATTTTCACGAGTCTTTTACCCAATTCACAAGGCAAATAAATCATAGTCCATTGCTTGCTTGAGTGACAAACATAATCGAGACCCAAAGGATATAATAAGTTTTTATCAATCCGAAATGTGGAATATACAAAAACTGCTTCTTAGGCTTTATCAACGAGTATCAGCACCAATAACTATTGAGTTTCACTCAAGATAAGGATCATAATGACTAATAATATTAAAAAAAGGAAATGGCAAATTGGGTGTTATTTAGGGTTGGTGTTGAGGAGACTTCTTGAGAAGTAGGGCTTCTTTGAGCTTACGACCGAGAGCAAACGCCAATGGTGGAGGTACTGCATTCCCAATCTGCCTATGCTTATGTATAATGTTCCCTGCAAACTCGTAGCTATCCGGAAACCCCTGCAGTTTCATAAACCACAGTTTAACTTAACCACTATTTCACTTAAGAGGCCATATCGATAAAACTAACATTACTCAGATCCGAAAATCGTTCCATACCACGAATGCTAGAGGACTGACTGGGAAAAGAAGAGTTTTTATTACCTGAGATCGGGCGCATTCACGGACAGTGAGAATTCTGTCCTGGTCAGGATGGAAGCACATTCCCACCTTACCCATGGGCTGAGGATCGGTGATGGAAGTCGGAAAGTTGCCTTGCCAGTCTAACCTCCCAAATAGTCCCTTCCACCCGTTGTGGCGCTTAGCTGTGTTTGGCAGACACCAAGGAATCATTTCTTCTACGTGCCCATTAGATAACTTAACCTGTAATAGTAAAACAAAGCGATTTAGGTTGATTCCCCGTAGTCGAACTGACAAAGGAATTTCTGAAGCAGGATGTATAAGACTGACCTTTTCGTTTGGCAAGTCATGCCAATCAGCCCCGGGCCTCTTTGGGATGTGCTGGCATCGAATGAGGTTTAGTTGATTCATAGCCTTGCAGATATGATCAGTGAGAGCAATCATGTTTCCTCTTATCTCCTTTTGGAACCATGAGACTGCAACATCTTTATACTGCAAGACACAAGAATTTTCCCCACACAAAAAAGTCAAATGGGTTCACGTCATTGTGTTCAACAAATATGTATGTATAGATATTTCCTCCTGATGTGTTATCATACCTCTTTGTTTGTCATGGATTCTCCGTTTTCTACAGATGGAAGATCGCCAATTGTGTCTCGCACGGTGATTGGGCGGAAAGGGGCACCAAGTGCAGTACTACGAACAGCAGCATAATGTAAACCTTGAGATAGCGAGATTTTCAACTTTGGAACACCAAAGACATGCATTGGCTCAGGCCATTCTGGGAGAACTTCTTCTGGTGCAGCTGCCCAAATGAAAGCTCTTTTACGAGATTGGGATACTCCATATGCACCTGCCTCCAGGATTCCAAATCTCACCTGGAAAACATCATATTAAACAGATTGAAGTCAATTTCTCTATTTCGCAAAACAATTGCTCACATAGCATGCCAACTTCTACTAAAGAGCAATCAATTTGATAGCGTTAGGATTTTACCTGGTAACCCATTTCAAGAAGGGAAGCCAAAGTAAGCTGAAAGGTCTGCCCTTTATTGAATGACACAAAGGTCCTCACGTTCTCCAGAAGAAAATACCTTGGCCGGAAATAATCAGCAAATGACAAGAATGCTAATATCATTTCACACTGAACTTTACTCCAAGAGCTTTGGTTGAACCTGTTCATGCCAGAAAACCCCTGCCAAATTGCACAGGTTAAGGAGCTTTTCACTTATTCAACGAAAATTTTACACAAGTATAGCAACAATCTCAAATATATACCTGACATGGAGGTCCTCCATTGATGAAGTCCACTTGACCAGGCAGTGGCAGAGTACTCTTCTGGTCCTCAGCAAGTTTAGCTGCTAGTTCATTTGCCTCTGTAGTAGAGACACAATCATCTTGATCTCCACCTTTCTCCATTATAGCCCTGCAATTAATCTCAACAACTGATCACAATGCAAAAAATATTCACTAAAAGAGTCCGCGTTTAACTTGTTGGCTTTTTACCTAAGAATCACATTGCAGTTGTCAACGAAAACTGTTGACTCAGGATGGTTTTGTTTAAAAGCCTGCCCAGCTGGCTCTTCATACTCAATCGCCCATTTTGTATCAGATACACCTTTTACATATAGCATGAATATTAATACAACTTATTCAAGCATTTTGGAAGATTAAGAGTTGACTGGAGATAATACATACCCGCCTTTTTCAGTCCCTGAGACAAGCCACCACAACCAGCAAAAATATCTAGTGTAGCCAGACGAATCTCTTTAGGTGGCTCATCAGGCTTGACAATCTCAGACACAGTTTCACTCTCTACTCCCTTTCCTTTTTTCTTTCTTAGAAGTGTGTCGTCCTTAATAGTAGAGAACTTCAACTTCATATTGGCGGGCAACTGTTACAAAACAGTTAAGAGAACCAGTTCAACTTTGTATCGGAACCAACAATAATCATAGACACAACTATATGAATTCCTTTAGAAACTAGGTACACAAATAATTGACAGAAACGAGAGTGAAGAGCTATATACCTGCTTGAGAGAACCTTTGGAGGAGTCAAAGAAAAGATCACAGAAGAAAATATGGTCTGATATTGGATATTCACGGCATAAAGGCATATCACTTTTCTTTCTTACTTCACATTTTCCCTCTAGAGCACCTGGAGGGAGAACATCTGTGTCCTGGCTGTAATACAACTTAAGAAATTGCAAAAAGAAAGAGAAAAAGTATTGTCAGATAAACTTATGAAGAAACCTCACCACTCAAAACATTACCAGATATAAGAAATAGTACTTACTTCTTGGATGTCTGAAGCATAGGCCTTCTCTACAGAAACATCCTCAGGCCTATAAAACCTTCTCACTTTCACATCAAAGGAACCCAAATCAGCCTTTCTAGATTCCTTTGGGACGATTTCCAGCAATTGGCAAACAACATACGCTCTTAACCCAATGTTTCGCCCAGACTTGAAAGAAGTTTTACTGCCCTCCTTTCCATCTATAGAGTCAGGGTTCACATAGGCAAAATCCTCAACAGAAAATTCAATCCCGTTGGAGAAAAAGCCTGTCTTTGAGACATTTAGTTTAATTGTAGACCTCTCCTTTTCATCCTCCCTAATCTTACATGAATTGCAGAACCCAGAGCTGCGACCAATATCACTTAGTGGAAGACTGAAGAATCCCCCTCTCTCAGGTGAGTACAAGCTTTTGCAGTAGTATTCTGTAGGCAAATCTTTTGCTTTTCTTTCTAATGCTCTAGCCCGGTCAAGCTTATCCGCAATGATGTTCTCTTTCCTATACTGATGCCCCCATGGCCTTGATCGAATCTCAAAACTGGCTATTCCTTTTATATCCTTGAGCTGTACGGTCATGCATTCATTAGTCAGAAATAGCTCCCTCTCGTTAGCAGCATTTCCCAGAACAGTCGTAGATCCTCTTTGTAAGAATCTACCATGTAACATTTTGCAGTGATCTGTACTTTCGAACATGTACTCCACAAAATAGATGGCCGGGATTTCTTCTGGATCATCAACTTCCAAGGTGACAGCACCACCTACAGCCACGATTTCCCCTCCAACAAGGGCTTGTCGATAGAGAGGCTCACCAGCAGAAGTTTTTCCTAGACTCTCACCATCCCATTTTATTTCCCTTTTTCCAGAACTGCCTCGAATTTTCTTGGGAGTATGAGACTTTTGAACCTCAACAGGTTCTGGTACAGTGTCCTCTGTGACATCCTCATTTTCACCTTCAACCTCTTCCTCTCCGTTTTCGCCTTCCTCTTCCACTTCATCCTCCCCATTTTCTGCACCAATCGCCTGCAATGAATCCTCTGGAGAGTAATTGGAGTAAAACTCTCCCCAAATTCTGTTGACCAGGCGAGTTGTTGTTGCTTGCATAGCTTTCCTCTTGGATACCACAGGTGCCATGCCTGCCCTTGGATTCAGATTCAGTTCCTTCAGCAAAATTTTCTTCTTCTTGATGATCCATTTTGTGTGGTGCCTATCCTCCAATTTACTTGCAAGACCAATATTAAATGGACACCTTTTGATATTATCGTTGGGATAAACTGCAAAAAGCTGTAAGATAATTTGCCCATGGACGACCAAATATCTCTCAACAGCCAAGGGGTCAGAAGAAATGTAAGCTCTATCGTTCTTCTGTAACCCAGACAGTCTTTTTGTGACATCTGCAAATGAAAGCCTAGCAATCCTACTTTCCCCACTGAGCAAAGCAAGAATGCTTATCCCAACCCTTGCTGTTTTCAGAACAGGTTTATACCAAGGGGCATAAAGTTTTGACGGTTTCCCAAGTCGGTACCTGTATATACCTTATACATAAGTAATAGAAGAAAAAAAAGATGTAGAAACATGGGAATACAAAATACTAGGATAGTAAGCTTACCAGGCCACATCTGTTCGTATAGTAATGGCGATAATATCATCCCCCCCAAACTCAATCACCCATTCCTTTATTTGACTGAGGAATATGCTCATCCCATCAGGATCGTGTGACTGGGAACCGCTGTCAGGATCGTCTAAAGAAGTCCAACTTCCATCATCATCAGTCACCACACCTGACCCAAAAATGGTGACATCAATGTCATCACAATGTTTCATCGGTAGAAGTTCCAGAGATATGAACCGTGAATCAGAGTTGTAAAGAGCCCAGTTGTGAAGCATCCTTCGAGGCAGGTCTTCAGCGTCAACCTCATAGGAAGCATCATAAAGTATAAGTTCATCTGTTTCTTCCTTGGAGTTCTTATAGTACGATGGGAGAGGATAATCACTGGCAATCTCATCTTCATTTATCTTAATGTAGAACTTATTTGAAGCAGAAGCTGAGCTAGTGTTTTTTCTGGACCGCTGCATGGATTTCCTGTACTCTTCATCTTGTAACACTTTAGCATATCTTCTGTCCTCATCAGCACCATCAACCAGTTGATCAGATATCATGTCCTCGCTGTCCGCAACCTCAGAAACTCCATCAATCCTCAGAACCCCATTAGATGGTTTTCCTTCCATCTGCAAAGCCATGTCAATTTTACCACTCTTCTCTCTGAGAGCTACAAGAACAGGAATCTCAACATAGCTTGTTTCATGTTTCTTGGCTGTCTCATCCAAACCAGCGAGTTGGTTATATATAAAATCTCCCTGAGATAAAACAAAGTCTTGGATTGCCGCACCACTAGAAAAGTACTTGTTTCCGCCCATTGATCTGGCAACCGCCGCAAGCAACTCATCAAGACTCGTATTAGGATCCCCACCAGAAGACTTGGACAATTTTTTATACACAGCCACTGAAGCACGCGCTTTCTGATAGAAGTAATCATAAACCTTCCTGTAGCTAGCAGCAGGTTTACGACAATCATAATCCGCCAACTCCGTAGAAATCCAAATCACCGGGGAACCATCTTCATAACCAGAAATACTCCAATTCTCCACCCGTCCAAAAGATGGACACCTCACACCCTTCTCTTTCTCCTTGTCAGTACACACATCTGAAGGTAAGATAGCACCCGAAACAAATATGTCATTAATCTCCAACATCTCCACAGGCTGTAAAACTCCATCCGAATCAAACAAAACGAAATCATTCAGCCTCCTGGTTGGACGAGCATCGACATCAGTGTCCAGAGACGTTAACCGTAACGCGAGAAACTCTTCATCCACAGCCAGCTGTTTCTTTACTTCAATAGTAGCGGATTTCTCACAGACTCGAACAGATTTCTCCTTGAAATTCGTACACGCTGCAGCACGCCTCGGTCTCCTCGTCCTAGAAACATCGTCTACCTCTTGAATCTCTGGAAGTGCTCTCTTCTTCCCCTTCCCAGCTTTCGTCCCATTTTCCACCATTTTCAAAAACCCTAATTTCAAATCAAAATTACCGACAAAATCATCACTATAACGCAATTGGACTATAATTTTCGTACGAATCTACGTAATCGAAGCTTTTTCTACATCGCATTGACTAAATCGACGCAAACAATTAAAAACCCAGGAAAATTCCCGAATCTAGGGTTTTAACAATCACTGTATTTCGAAATCGACACAGATTTTAGAAACATCGGCAGCGAAAACTTACGTTGAGAAGCGAAATCCTCTGGAGAATTGCGAAACCCTAATCGGTCTCTGAGAGAGAGAGGTTGAAGAAAGTAGTGATGTGTGATTAGAGAGGAAGAGTGTGAGAGAGAGAGTAAATAAAAGGAGAGAGACGAGCGAAACGACGCGCGGCAATAAACGGCGCTAAAACTGTTTTTTAAAATGAAAACAAAATAAGAAAAAAAGCCGCGCCTGAATATTTTCAACATTTTTTAGGGATACCATAAATGACTTTAATGATTCATCTTTTAGGGAATATTCCATTTAAATCCTAATTTAAGCGTGTTTTTACAGATTTGTTTCTATCTAAAGATGATATTAGACGGCGTTTATGCTTTTCCGTCAGTCAAAGTATTGAATGGGATGATACGAGTTTGATATTTTGTTTAAGATTTTTATTTGACTACAAAGTTGATATTTTTTTACTACAAATGAAGATTTTTAGATGAAAAGTGAAGGAAAATGTGAGTGTTTAATTTTAACAATGAGACAATATTCTCTGATAATACTTTTATGTTTTTTTCCTAGACAATAACAATACTGTTTTCCTTTTAAAAACTAATATTTTATCATAACTACATTTATCTAACACATAAATAAAAGAAAAAACTCAAATCGGTAAAGTTTACGGTTTAGAAAGCCATAAGGTTTACGGTTTCTAACAATTTTTTTTTGACAAAAAAATATATTTATCTTTCCAAAACTAACATTTTAGCACGATGTATT
Source organism: Arabidopsis lyrata subsp. lyrata (assembly GCF_000004255.2). NCBI lineage: Eukaryota > Viridiplantae > Streptophyta > Magnoliopsida > Brassicales > Brassicaceae > Arabidopsis > Arabidopsis lyrata. Next base: position 12,753,538 of record NW_003302548.1, on the reverse strand, counting down.
TATGATTTATCTAATGAGTTAATTAAATATAGATATATAAAAAATATCTTAAATTGGTAAAATGCCGTTATTTTTAACAGCCGTAAGGTTAAAAGTTTACAGTTTAGAAAGCTTATAAGGTTTAACGTTTTCGGTTTATAAATATTTTCTTTCCAGAACTAACATTTTATCGCGATGCATTTATCTAATGGTAAATTTGTGAGTTAATTATGTATATATAATCTCAAATTGGTAGAACGCCGTTTTAATTCGCTGTAAGATTTTCGGTTTAGGAAGCTTTAAGATTAACGATTTATAACAATATTTTTTTATTCTCTTAATACCCCTCTATCCATTAGTATTTATTGCTAATGAAGTAGAAGTTGGTGTAGAAATTACATTTGAAAGGTAGCAAATTGGGTGTAGAGAAGATGAATGATGCAAAAGATGGGTCTTTGATTCTAAGAAAAACACTTTAAACATTCTAAGAAAGACGTTGACCAAAACAAAGAAACACATATTCTAAGAAATAAGCCACATGGTAACTAAAGCTATCAAGACATTAGGAATTACTCATACAATATAAAAATTAACTATACAACTCAAGATCATAAACACTGAACAAAGGTAGCACCATCCAAAACATATGCTATTTGAGTGAAAATCTATAATCATATATTGGTTTTGATAGCTCAGATCAAGTCAATTTGGCCTGATTCGATTGCTCCTTTTACAATCTTGTAACGTATGAAGTAGAGATCACCGCGCTCCATCTCCACAGTCTCGGGGCTCTCTCCTCTGCCAAAGTAAGTAAAGGCAAACTCACACTTAGATTACAGAGAGGTTGTGTATATATATGTGTACGGAGGAATAAGAGAATTCTCACTCTTCGTATAGATTGAGGGAGACAAAGTTCTTGCTTCTACAAACAACAAAGGTATCCAAATGCGGCTGCGGCACTGTAAGTTCACAATTATCAGTAACACACACGACTCTAGCTACAGTAAAGGGATTGTTCAACTATAATAACAAACAAGCTTAAGCAACTTAGATTATGGTTCAAAGTGATTAGGTTTAGGGAGGTACCCATATCATCCACTTCACTTATAAGGGATTGCTTGAGGACAGACTGATAATTCTCCGGCAACTTAAGCAGTACAGTCTCTTCGAAATGCTTTGCTAAATCATCAGCACACCTGTAAATTGTAATCATTCAAAAAATCTGTCTCATAACAGCATTTACATAAACTATCACAATCAAGTAAAAAACCAAACCTTGTAGCAAACACCTTCTCTTGCTCAGAAAGCCGCCTTTCAGCTTCTTCTGACTTAAGGTTGTGGAACATAAACTTCTCTATCTGCAACAATCAAAAGAACACCATTGGCGACGATATAAAAGCAAAGTCAATTAAGCAACATTCTGTTCCAAATATCACAATCTCTTTAAAGCAAACAACTAATATGAAACCCTTGGCAATGGAAGAAGCATTGAATAGAGATTGGGTGGAAAAACAACAGACCTTGAGGAGCCTAACCCTGAGATAGGATCTGAGTAGAAACTGAGCTCTGTCTAAATCCATCTGATAAAGAGACACCACCAAAGGGTCTATGCCATTTTCCACATAATCTTCAATTGTTTCTTCCTGTTTTATTACAAACATTTCAATTACTGAAAATGGAAGCGACAAGACAATAACTCTAACTCTAACATAACACTGAACAAAGTTAAATAAGGAATTCGATTTTCTAGAAAACCCAGAAAAAAATTAGGGTTTGACATAAATATTCAAGCTACGAAATTTTACCACCAGTTCGATCTGTTCTTTGGCTCTTTGGACAAGAGCTCCTTCGTATTGAAGAATTTCCGGCGCCGCCTTCTCATTACGCCACGCCCTCTTCAATAGCTCAACGTCCGATGTCGACATCAATGTTTCGTAATCCGCCGATCCTCCCGCTTCCGAATTCGACGCCATTAGATCCGCTTCCCCTAGGGATTCCGATCAGATCAAATTGGTCGAGGAGCGGGAAATAGAAACAAGTGACTGCGGATTTTGGCGCCAAATGAAAAGGTCGGTCGATGAAGAAGGATTTAGGGTTCATATTGAGATGGCTTTAGCAAATGTGTGGGCTTAGCCCATTTCCGTTATATAATCAGACTCACTTTGGACTGTGGACCGACTCACTCATGAATGGTTTAATTCGGTTTAGTTGAAGTTAAATTGGGTCGGTTTTTAATAAATAAAATTTCGGCTTTAACCCGGAAACTATATACATAATTGGGTTTAAATAAAACCGATAACGGTTTTGATGTGAGATTTGGTTTACCGTTTACATTATCATAATTGGCTTAATTGGAAACCTATTTCCTTTTTTTTTGTAATGAAATACAACATCATAGCCTAATCTAAATTCTATATAATACTAGAGAGCGGCCGTGACTTGTTTCTCTTCACACTCAAGTTACACAATTCTTGTCCCACGATAAAACCATGGTGTGAGCATTCTTTAAGTGGTCTCTCAAGTCGCATGACATCCCAAAAATGATTTTGGTTCCAATCTTTTTGGCCATAATGGCCATAGGTTATTAACACTACTACAAGCTACTAGTATTTTATTCTAATGTTGTTTGTAATTTTTCTTAAATTTAGTTTTTCAATGGAACTCATCTCTAGAAAAAAGCTTCATCAAAACATTTATATTATTTTTCGAACTAATATCATCTTCCAAAAAATTAAATGATACTAATTTGAATCATTTATTTATAATCGATACGAAATTTATAATTTAACATCAATTGTAGTAATTGATGCCATTATTGATATACTGTATGTGGCATCGTTTCATTAAAACTGATGCAAATTTAGATCTATTTGCATCACTTTCATAATATTGATAGAAAGATATGAATTTGCATCATTTAGAAAATGATACAAAATTTAAATCAATAACAACCGATGCTAATTAAAGATTAAGCATCAGTTGTAAAAAGCGATGTAATTGGTTACTTAATATGTCAAAGTCCCACATTGCTCCCACTAAAAAAAGGCTTCATAGTTTCTTATATATAATGACCTTGGTTTTTATGGTGTCAAAAAAGGGTAAAGCTTAATAAGAAACTATTATCTTAAATAAATATAATATGTTTGCTTTTATATTACTTAATAAAATTAAATAAATTTGTTTATCAAAAAATTATTTAATATGATTTACAAATTTTAGCCTCAATTATTTATAATTGATATAAACACTTAACATCACTTAATATTACTATAGCAAATATTAACGTCATTTTGATAAAGTGATGCAAATACTAATATCATTTATATTAATTGATGCAAAATTAACATTATTTTTGCAACTGATGCATATTAACATCGATTACAATAATCGATGCAAATTATTATTTGAACCGATGCAAATAATTTGCATCACCAATTCCAAAGTCACTTATATAAGTGATGTAAAACTCGTTTGCATCAATTATAACTGATGAAATATACAAAATAAGCGATGCAAAATACCTTTTTGTTATAGTGTTTATCATTACTATTAAAAATAGTGGAAAACGTACTATAAACTAGGCCTGGGCATTCGGGTACCCATTCGGGTTCGGTTCTTTTTTTTCGGGTATCGGGTCTATTCGGGTAGGGGATCAAGACCCATTTGGGTATTCTAAAAATTCGGTTCGGGTTCGGTTCGGGTTCGGGTCGGTTCGGGTATTTTAATAAAAAAAGCAAAATACCCGAAAATAACCAAAAATACCCGGAATATTTTCGGGTTCGGGTCGGGTTTGGGTTTTTAACTCATATATACCCAAATCTAACCGAAATACCCGATTTCTCGAAAATACATTGGTTACTCTTTACCCAAATATAACCAAAAATATCTAAAATACCTAATATATTCGGTTTTATGATTGTAATTTTAGGTATTTCGGGTATTATAAAAATAAAAATAACTAATATTTTTAGGTGTATATTTGTATTCGGGTACATTCGGGTACATTCGGGTATTGGATTCGGTTCGGGTTCGGTTCGGGTTTTTTTCGGGTAGGAGGTTAGGACCCATTCAGGTATTTTTAAAAATCGGGTTCGGGTTCGGTTCGGGTATTGTTCGGGTTTTTTGGTTCGGGTATTCGGTTCCGGGTATTTTGCCCAGGCCTACTATAAACTTTGAACGCTAAAAACAGTATCATGGTCATATTAATATATTTTATAATATTGAAATCAAATTTTGTTGAAAATTGAGACTAGAAATCTTCACTTTCAATTTGTGAATGTTATTTTCACCACTAAATTTGTCTAGATTTGTTTTGATATTGCATTTGGACAAATGTTGCACTACCGACAAGAATTTGTTATGGGGTGTGATTCGTATAACCTCTAAAGTAGAATAGAGAAAAAAAAATTTAAATATAAAGTAATAATTTTTTACCTTAAATTTTGTAGAGACAATCTTATGTTATATTTTACCTTTATTTTTTATTGTTCAAAAGACTGTGGTAAAATATTGTTTTTGTAAGTCCAAGAGTGGGCAACACAAAAAAATTTAAAAATTTTGAAATTTAAAACAAGCGGTTCAACAAAATTTATAAAGCAAAATCATCGTTCCCTCTGACTCTCTCTAAATCCTTTTTTCACTGTCTTCAATAGGATCTCAGATTCTCAGAGACCTACGTCTTCCTCATGAATCATGTGGTTAGTCCTCTAGAGCTGGTGGTTAATCCCCTAGAAAACCTGGTTCGAGACAAGTCGTTAATCGAGAATGAGAAGTGGAGCTCTATCATTCAACATCAAAATAGCCACTGGTCTCTATGCATTTGATGATGATTTTGATGTCATTATGGATGCATATATTCATGAAGGATGGCGAAAATCAGTCAGAAACGCTGACATTCCGGGTGTTTGCCTTTGTCTAATAAATGCATTATGGATTATATATGCATTATGGATGCATATATCTCGATAAACTACTGCTTTCTTCTTTTTGTCTTTGATTGATGAAAAGAAAGAAAAATCGAGAATAAATAATAATTTTCTAAATAAAGTATTTTAATATATTCAACAAATGAGATTCATTGTCTTTATTAACATTAAATTGAACAAGTCAATACTGTAAAATTAGCATATCTTGTATGGATCAAATTGTCTCACATTATCTTTCTAAAATTTCACAAAAAATTTATAATGTTTCAAATTTTGAAACAAATATTTCTGTAAATAAATATATATTATTTTATATTTCAATTAATATATCAATAAAATAATAAATATCAATGTTCAACAATACTAATTTATTAAGGTTTAATTGTGGTGTCATGGAGTTATTTTTTTCATGGATACATGTCAAAGAAATATCACTATGAAAAGCATTACTTGGAAATTGTTCGTTTACATATCCAAGATTTTTAGCGCTCTAATGAATTCAAAAGAATTTCTCTTATACCTAAAATCATAAAATTCTATCCAAAAACATACATTTGAGACTTGTCTTATAGCGTAAACTATGCTTGAGAATGTTTTGTACCTCTTTAGGTGTTTTTAAATCTAAAGAGAGAGCAAAAGTGAAATCATCAAATCATTGGTCCAAAGAAGATGCTCGGATTCTCCTCGTTTCCTTAGTTGATACGAATATTATTTTTCAGGTCATTAATAAATTATAATTTACATATACCTTAACTCCAACCTTGACAAGAAAATATTATTCTTAACACAATTTTCAAAAAAAAAAAAAGATCTTTAAATTAAATTACAAGAAGAACAATTCTTGGGTTCACCCCTAGGGGTGAACCTCTTTCATTCACCTCTTCTTAATTAACCAACTAAAATTTGCCATGTCATCTAATTAAATAAATTAAAATAATTAATATAATCTAAATATATAAACAAATAAATTCATTAACGAAAAATTCTTGGGTTCACCCATAATTATATATCAGTTTGGGTTATAAATTTGAATTAGGGTTTAGATTTTTACAATTAAACAAAATTATATATCGGTTTGGGTTTATAAAAAAATGATTAGGGTTTAGATTTACAATAAAACAAAATTATATTTTGGTTTGGGTTTACAAATATAGATTAGGGTTTAGATTGTACAATTAAACGAAATTATATGTCGGTTTGGGTTTATCAAACCACACTCAACAAAAAAAAAACTCAAATATATAATGTTCTAAGTTGGAATGAATCTTTTGGAAAAAAAATTATTAGTCGTAGTCTCGTAGACAATTACCAGTGTCATATGTTTATTTAATGTTGACATTTTTTTAATCGTAATCTGTTTTCAGAAGAAGCGATGAAAAGGTATTATAACCCAAAAAAACCATCTCCACCTCGCAGTGAAACAGATGATATTGTTTTATTTTGGGATCCTGCAGATCAAAAAAGAATAGTAGATTATCTTCCAAATCAAAGAAATGAGGTAATTCGAAGATACTTAACTAGAGGTCCTTGTCAACCTCGTGGGCATATTTTGAAACAAACGTTGATAGGAAAGTCAATGAGGCGGTTTAATCCAGTTTGGTTTTATCGGTTAAAAGCTGGTTAGAGTATAGTGTGAAAAAAAGATAAAGGTTTTTGCCTGTGTTGTTACTTGTTCAGAGATAGTGCTGGTAAATGCGTAAGAAGTGATGCATTTATCACAGAAGGGATCTCTAGGTGGAACAATTTTAAGAGTTTTTCAGAACATGTGGGAGGTGTTGATAGTTTTCACAATAATGTTGTTATGAAGTGTGAAAATTTGATGAAACAAGGTTAGTCTATTGAGCATGCTTATCATAAACAAGATGATATTACAAGAAATGAGTATCGAATTCAGTTGAATGTTTTAGTTGATGCTTCCAAATACTTACTGCGACAAGGATTACCTTTCCGTGGACATGATGAGTCTGAAAAGTCTGCTAATAGAGGTAACTTTGTGAAACTCTTGAAGTATATTGCTGATCAGAACGAAGTTAAGAGTAAGGTTATTTTAGATAATGCTCCAGAAAATAATCAAATGACTTCTCCTAAGATCCAAAAAGATATTGTGCATTCTTTTGCAAATGAAATTGTCAAATCTATTATTGCAGAAATAGATCATGATGTTTTCGGTCTGCTGGTAGATGAATCTGCGGATGTTTCTGATAAAGAACAAATTTGCGGTAGTGTTTCGATTTGTTGATAAAAGTGGGATAGTCAAAGAGAGATTCATGAGTATTACACATGTGAGTGAGACATTTGCAGCATCTTTGAAATTTGCTATTGATTGTTTGTTTGCTAATATGGATTGAGCATTAAAAAGGTGAGAGGACAAGGGTATGATGGAGCGAGTAACATGAAAGGCGAGTTCAATGGATTAAAATCATTAATTCTAAGGGAAAGCTCATCGGCATATTATGTTCATTGCTTTGCTCATCATATTCAATTGGTTGTTGTGGCAGTTGCAAAAAAAAACATTTTAATGTTGGAGATTTTTTTGATATGATTTCTATGTTGATGAATGTGGTGGGAGGTTCTTGCAAAAGGAAAGATATGATCCGAGAGAGTTATAGAAAAAAAATTCAGGAAGGAATTAATAATGGAGAAATCAGTACTAAAACAGGGTTGAATCAAGAGATCTCTCTTCAGAGACCAGGGACTACTCGTTGGAATTCTCACTACAACACTCTATTGCGGCTGATTGAGTTGTTTTCTTGTATCGTCGAGGTTCTCGAGTATATTGAGAATGAAGGTGTGGATGACTTGAAAAGACGTCAAGCACATGGTCTCCTGAACTATTTTCATAGTTTTGATTTTGTGTTTTATTTGCAAATGATGATACACCTTTTAGGACTAACAGAGAGCTTGTCAATGGCGCTTGAAAGAAGAGATCAATATATTTTAAATGCTATATCATTGGTGAAATCAACTAAGAGACAACTTCATAATTTTAGGGATGATGGGTGAAATTCTCTCATGATGAAAGTTTCTTTGTTTTGTGAGAAACATGAGATTGAAAAGATTGAGATAGAAGCAGATTATGTTGACTCAAAGAGACCAAGAAAAAGAACAGGAGTATCAAATATGCATCACTACAAGATCAATACATTTATCCTTTACCTTCAAAAAGTAGATTGAATTGTTTAATTACATACATTGCATATCATTATCTCTAGATTTTGTCGTTATTAAAACTTCCTTTTATGTGTTTGAATGTCGTAAAAAAAAAGGCTTTTCCAGAATAAAGCATTGTTACTTTGATGCAATTGTGGGTACATGAACAAAGGGAGGTTGTGGTTCTTTAAGCCAATCTTGTTCAAACATTCAATTTGGACTTGATCATATTCAATCCCTATTTTGATGTGCTCTTCTTTTTTCTTTGCCTAGTTTCATTACATTTTTTCTTCTTCCTTCTTGGTAAAGAGTATTTGCGTATGATAAAATCATGTTAAAACATTTTCCTTGTCTCCATAGTTGTTTTGACTCTTTCGTGGACTTGCAATGTTGATGTAGGAACTTGTAGAGATGATGGAGATTACAAAGTTAAAACAGTTGCCTCAAGTACTTGCAACCTTTCTTTGTGATTTTGGAATTTTTACTAACTATCCCATTGTGATAAAAATCTATTCATTGACGAGTGTTATGAAAAGCTCGATAATCTCTTTTTGTTAACCAGGTCTTGTTGTTGGACCTTATGTGATAGTAAGCACAAAAACTACATCTTCAAAGTTTTAGAAGACCAGATAAACAATAGGACGTTCCAATAACCTTTTATAAAAAAAAGTTGAGAGTATTGAATATTATTTGTGTAGCTCAAATGTATATAGTATCATGGCCATGTATGATTTGTCCTAAAATAGTATTTTGAACTTTTCTAGTTGTTTCATATTGCTGAGAGCTAAATCATGCTTTTTAATAGTCCTATTGTAGTTATTTTGGTCATAGAGATTCTGATGTATATAATTACATGGTAACTTGGTTGGAACTTACTTATTGCATTTTGTAACCGTTGCGTAAAAGTGATACTATTTTCTTTTGTAATTGGTGTTTCCCTCTTAAATATATTCCTCTGGAAAAATCCAACTCCTTGATTCTAGAACAATTTTTAATCCTTTATCTTATAAATCACAAGTCACATGGCTAAAATCCTTTATTCTAATTTAAAATTACAACAGAATAAAAATAAAATCGAACTTCGTTTTAAAAAAAAAAAAATCGAAGACCCTTTCCCCTAAATGATCGATTAATTGACAACTCAGCTACTCATGTTTACAAAATAATTAATAAGCAATTTTATCATTTCCCTCTCCGGTTAAAACGCCTCTTTTTCAATCTCCACGATCTCCACCTTCCATGATCTCAACTTCCTCTAATAACTTCTTTAAGATCCAATATAAAACTTACTGTACTAACTAATTTATTTCTTCAAAATTACTCGGCAAACTGTTTATCAACAAATTTTATCTTTTTATCTTCCAAATGATTTGGACCAAATCTTACAACGTAAGTTTTTGTATGTCCTACTAACTCTTTACACCTCAAACTGGATCATCCATGGCCGCCTTCTTTCGAAAACAATGTAAGTTGTAGTTAACATTGCATATTGATCTTTGAAACTAAGACATTTAGTACATGTTATAAGTTTTAAAATCGCATTTTGCTAACTTTTACATTTTCATCTATATATTCATGAAGCCTCACTCCTCAAGTCTCTAACTCTCTCTGTTTTCACTTATATAAATCAGTGACAACCCAATCGTTGGCGGAGACCAAATAAAACAACTAGATCAAACATGTACTAGACGTCAACAACGATGAAGACGTTGGCGAGAAACAATAAGGATGGACTTAGATCTAAAAGATTTGATCGTCTGGAGGACGCAAAGCTCTCGCATGAAGAGTTCGTCATGGTCAAAACAGAGCCCCGTTAAGAGTGGAAAGAACGTATCCATGTAATTACATCACGGCAATGCACATCTTCTTTTTTTCTACTCTTCCAACACCCCTCTTTATAGTTAAAGACATTAAAACCACAAGACATTCTCATTGAAGATAGAAACTCTGATTATCATCAATTCTAATAATTAACTCTTCTTTTGTAATTCTCCCTCAAATTTGTGATAATTTTAAATTGCTTTCTCTGTTTAGATATCAATATTTGGAGAATTTTTTTTTTGTTAAGATTACGGATTGTATTTATTTCAAATACATTGTAATAAGAATTACAAATCCTAAATATTAAATTTAAATTTATATTAATAGTGTTTTGTGAAGATTGTTATTGTTGTTTTTCTAAAAAAATTGTTAAAAGTAAAAAAGTTATACCCGTTCATAGCACGGGTCAAAATACTAGTTTATTTATAAGAGAAAAGAAAAAAAAGGGGGAGAATTCTGGTGGATAGTTGGGCTTACGCCCATACCATAATATTACGTTCGATGGTTTACTCGGTTTAGTAAGTTATGTGAACCGGTAGCGATTGAAATCAAATTGGTTTTAAGACGACATAGGTTTGCTGTGATACTGATACATAGTCGGTTTAGGAGGATAATGTTTCCTTATTTATATGAGAGACTTGTCGCCTATTTTTCTCCACACGCAGAAAACTAAAAAACACTACTCTCTCCCTCTCTGAGTTCTCGCTGTGGTGAAAATTGAGAAAAATCAGAATGGTGAAAAAAGGAGGCACGAGGAGGAAGATTGAGATCAAGAAGATTACGAAGAAGACTTCTCTCATGCCTATTTGCACTAAACGCCGTGAAGGTCTCTTTAGCAAAGCCTCTCAGCTTTGTCTTCTCTCCGGTGCACAAATCGCTATCCTAGCGACTCCTCCTTCTTCTGAATCCAACGTATCCTTCTACTCTTTCGGTCACTCCTCCGTTGATGGCATTGTCTCTGCTTTTCTCTCCGGACAACGTCCTGTTCCTGTTCAGGAGGATAACAAAGCGATGAGGGAAGACGTTGGTATCTGTTTGACTCGTAAGAATCTAGGGTTAGGGTTTTGGTGGAATAACGAGAGCCTTCCCAGATCGGAGAATCCCCAAGAGCTTAGTGACGCCATCGATTCCATGTGGACGTTGTTGAGTAATCTCAAGGAATTGCGTGCGGAGGAAGCTTTAGTCAGTACACAAGCTTTAGTTAATGATCATGAGGACCTGAAGAACAACGTGAAGAGAATAATTGTTTCTGACCACGGAGCTCATGATCAAACCCTAGATCTTCAGTCCACTTCTGCAATTTGTTGCATCCCTGATGATTTACCTGAAAATTTCAACGAGATTACTCAAGAGCCAGATCAAACCCTAAATCTTCAGTCTAGTAATTCTGCAATTTGTTGCGTCCCTGATGAATCACCTGCAAATTTCAACGAGATCCCAGAAGAACAAGATCAGATTCTCTCGATTTGTGGAAGTTTTTGTGTCACGGACAACAACAACAATGCTTTAACTGAAGTAAACTTGGATTATGATCAAGACATGGATAACAACAACAACAATGTTTTACCTGAAGGAAACTTGGATTATGATCTGGAGATGGATATTGATTTCGAGACTAATTTTGAAAGATCGCTAGATGATTGGTTTTCGAACAACACTCATCAGGAACTTCAGGAGACTACTACTGCAACTCTTTTGACCAATTCCGAAGCTGTAGTTGATGATCATGTCTCTGTTGATGATCATGTCTCTGTTGATGATCATGTCTTGGTGGATCCAAATCTTTTGTCTGATTTTGAGGGCCTTGAAGATTCAGATTTGATGTTTCAGAGATGTTTGGATGGAGATGATCTACGATTCTCTGATTTTTTCCACGACTTTGCAAACACTATTGCAGCACTTTGAAGATAATCTCTCTGCATCTTCTTTCAAATTAACTTCTAGTTACTTCTTTATTTGTATGTATGTTTTGGTTATGTTAAATTTGGTTAGCGATATGTCTTATTGATGTAACGAATGAAGTGTCTGGTTTGACCTCGATCAGTTTTCCATATATGAGGGAAATTGATCGAACTCAAACTGGTTCTGCTTCAGTTTGGTTTAGTGATAACATTTAAGTTCTGGTTTCATGTTTTGTATTTGTAGTCTACTCGGATCAAAAGAGGAAATATCTTTAATCAACTTGTTGCTTATCTTATCTGGTATTAACTTTGGTAGCTAACCAAAATGGTAATTAATATAGAATCAGTGAGTATTTACAACAAAAGCTTAACCAAAAAGCATATGTGCCTAAGCAATCTCTGCCTTTCTTCCATGAGATTCTTCCGGACATTGGTTGATGGCTTAGATTCATCAACTTCTAGCCTTGTCTAGCTCGAACGGAAAATGTTAATCTCTGGCGACGACTGCTTACTCTGGTTGCCGGAAGTTTCACCTATGTGTCTATACCAGCAAAGAAATACACAAAACACATTACATTTCCAAGAATGGATACTATTTACACAATTAAACCATTGCCCCCAAAATATACCTCTGCTGCGTATGGCGATGCCAGATACTCTCTAGGAGACAACCAGTGATTGTTCTTGTTGAAACATTGCTGTTTAACAATTCGGCATTGTCCTGCTCCAGAAGAGAGAGTAACCTCTTTATGCTTGGATACAACTGGCTGTAAGAATATACATGAGAGATGAGTTTTTAGTTACCGTTGGTTTCTGCGAATTCTTTTCGCTTCTTCTCTCGTGTACGAGAAGAAATGCACATTTGCAAGTGAAGAACAGAAGCAGAGTAGCGAGAGAGAATACCACGAGTGACTCCACCACAATCACAGATCCTAGAACTGCGACCAAGTGACAAAGGTAGGCCTAAGAAACTATACCAATCCAATCAAACCATTTTTCCAAGCAAAACTAAAAGTGACCATTCCACACCACTCACCTTACTCTTTATTACATGTACGTTCAAATATGCGCTTAATATAATCTTCATGTTTAAAATGAAGAGCCGAACTAAACAGATTCAAACTAAACAAAATCAAACCAAGCAGAACCAGATTTAACCAAATAGAACCATCAAGAAACTAAAAAGCTTAATTGAAGCCAAACCAAAATCAAACCATAGTTCTTTTGGTTATATAATTTGGCAAGGTTTTTATGAAACAGAGTAAACCAAACTGAATGGAACCACTACCAAGTGTTTCATAAACGTACCATGGGCTCCAAGGGAACTCAAGGGTCTCTTCCTAATGAGGTTTACGCGAGCTTTTGCATGAAGAGGCAATGAAATTCTCTCGGTGCAGTCTAGGAAGCACCCATAGTTCCCCATGTCACTAAGTTTCAGGGTCAAGACCGCTCCGTTCTCTCCTCCCTGAGCAAGATTTGTGATGATAATATACATATTAGGAACCAAAAACATTTAACTGAAAGATCGACAATGGAATTTACGCGATGGAGCAGCTGTTGCATAAGGTCGTTGCATTGCTTTATGGTTCCACGAAACCTAATCCCACTAGCTTTGACATTCACGTGTTTAGAAATGGCGGCGTAAGTCTGAATTGGCTGCCATTGGAACATGTTTTTGAACTTAAGCTCTGTTGAGTTTATAAGCTCTGACGGTAAGTTTGTCAGCAGAAACCCGTCAGTGACTTCAACGGAAAACGTTACTAAGAAATGAGATTCACCACCTGACATTTTGCTTTCATCAGTCAAAAAAAGGAATGTTCTAGCTTGAAAGTGACCAAGAGTGAACATTACCAGGGAAATTAACAAGATCTGGATCTCCAACTGAGAAGTTGAACTTGTGTCTTTCCGGGTGAAAGATAAGTGACTCACTCCCATTACTCTCCAGCATTATATATTGAGGAACATTAATAAACGGTGGATCATTTACGGGTTCAACGAAAACTGGGACATCCAGATGATTGATCCCATTCTTGTTCTTTGTGGACAGCCGAAGAGAATCAACACCAGCAAAATTCTCATTTCTGAGGCAGGCAGAACCAAAGAAAACAAAGTTGAAATTAGCAAAATCTGAAACTCGCTTATGATGCCAGAGAGTATCCGTGGTTTCATACATACCCGAGATATTGAATCGACTGAAGTGCGGGATTGATAACTCCTATTTGTCCCTCTAAGATTAAGACTTTTCCATCTTCACCTCCATTGCTAACTGAGAGTCTTCCACTTGCAGGAGGTCTAAACTGCATCAACATGGGAGACAAAATGACCGATCCCGAAAGGGCTTGTACTGTTACTGAAATGTTCTCCAGCAGGTCTGAGTAGCTTATCTCCAGCCCAGAGAAGCCACTGTAATAACATTCAAGAACAGGATTACTATAAGTGAAGTGGAATATTATTAAGATAAACTTATGTAAGAAAGAAAAAATGAAGAATGCTTGCCCATATCTAGGACTGATTAGATCTTCAGTTGCTTGCAAGCCGCCGGAAAACGAGACAAACTGAGGAGGAGCAGTAAGAACAAAGATGTATACTGTAGCTGCGGCTAAGTTTCCATTGATATCAGCTATTGTATAGAGAAAGGAGTCATTTCCTGAAAAATCCTTGATTGGCGTGTATCTAAGGACGTTGCCATCTCTCAGGAGAGAACCATGACCTGGCTAACATTCCAAAACCAATAGAAAATAACAGTTTAAAGACAAAGATTTTCTAACCGTCAAAGGATTTTTAACTATCTGCAAAACATAGAAGAAATGCAACATTCATTCCTCACTTGTGAGAAACCGAGCATGCTCGCATTGTCGCCAGCAAAATAGTCGTTTTCCAGTGGATTGAAAGATATTGACTCATCTTCCCATACATTGACTGGATCATCATACGCTCTTGGAAAGTATCCATCTAAACCATGGCAGAATCTCATAAACATGCAAACTAATAATCATATATGGTGAAAGAAGAAAAGTAGTGGACTTACTGCTATACACATTAACATCAAAGGGGCAAGGTTCGATATGTTTATTGTCAAAAGATATGCACATTCGGTAAGTACCGACCTCCATGGCCAAATAGCTACCAGTATATGTCCCATCATTATTATCTACAAATTCCCATGTAGTGAAACTTGATGTATTAGCTGAGGTGATCTCCAACTTTAACCGAGATGACTGAGATGGTACAGGATTGTAGAAGCCATCCAAGAGCAACACCACAACGTCATTCTTGATTTCCTTTGGCACTTTTGCATTGAATTGGGTCACACTACATGCTGCCACATTCACTTCACCTAAAAGAAGAAAGAGTAAACAAGGAGAACATACATTTCCCAATTAATAGACACAATCTACATATGGAAATATCTAAATTATGGTATGGAGTTTGATACCTGCATATACTTCCTTAATGAAAGGCTGGCCTCCATTGAGAACTATGTTTCCTGATGATATAAGAATTCTATAGATCCCACTCCTTTTTGGAGTATAAGTTACGTCAAAAATACTCGCTTGAGTTGGTAGGCTGCCTGAAGCCTGCGAGAAGGAAACTACATTAAGTCTCTAGGCCTAATCGAGTATGATAAGCACATATGCAGATAATCTTCTTACTATTCCGCCATGTTTCTCGTACAATGGAGTAGCAGTTTGGTGACTTGATCCAGTCCCTAGTAAATCATTGTAAGCCACAAGTGAAGACATCAACCAATAATGAAAGTAAGAAAATCAGTAAAATATGTTTGTACCATTGAGAGCCTCTCTTGGCTGTATAGTTGGCAAAATAAATGAGGAATCAGTCTCTAGTACGATTCGGACCTGAAGTCTATCCACTTGGATTGATGAGGGATAACCATAAGCATCTTTCAAGTAAATAGAGAACGCAAGAGACTCCCCAGCAATAGAAGCATTAATCCCTGAACCATTAACTATACTTCTTGATCCATCACAATAACCTGTCAAGAAAAAAAAAAAGAGAAATGCTACAGAGAACGTTCACCAAGAAGCATCATACCATGGAACAGTTTAGGCAAACACTGACCTATATATACTGTATACAAATATGGCATACTAGCGATGCTCTTATTGTGTTTCATATCAGAAAGAGTAAGCAAGAAATTTCCTGGTTCAGATAGGCTGAAAGACATCAACTGAATCCCTGGCTCTACATACTCAAACTGGAAATCTGCTACCGGTATGGATAAACCCGTCTCTATTTCCACCACATCAGCATCAAATTCGTAGAATCCAGAAACAAGGTTTCCGAATCGATCTTTCTGGTGTAACAAGATCTCCATTTTGGAAAATATTTGCCATGTGTTTAACTCTGACTTCCATATACTCACACAATTGGAAACATCCAAAGGTCCTACACAAAACCAACAAACATGGACAAGATTTCTAAGCTTAAAATCCACATGATAACCGTTGTGAAACTGAGAAAAAGTATATGGAACCAAAACCAAAACCACCTGAATTCACCTCAAGAGGTAACGGAACACCATTCAATGTTTGGCTCTCCTTCTCCACAAGCAATAAGAATTTTCCAGTAGTAACAAGAACAAACTCAATGGAGATATAACCAGATTCAATCCATCTGATATGTGTGATATTAAGAACACCAGCAGCAATTGAACCATTTTCATTAAGAAGAGACAAAGAAAACCCCTGAAACTCCATCTCCTTCCCGGAAAAAGATATGTTATTCCCGAATGCATCCTTCGGAAGAATCAAAATTGATGCATTCATCCCGGCTTCAAACACATTTGCAAGACCCATCCAAGAAACAACACTAACAGATGGGTACATCAACCCTTCACAACATATAAAAACTCTTTTTTAGTAACTTTCTGAAACTCAAACTTGAGGAACACCAAAATTTAAGAAACCGAACCTGGTTCGACTTCGAAATGGAGCGACGAATCGAGGACTTTGAAATTCTCGTCGTCTATAACGATATTGAAGATCCCAACCATGATTGGAGTAAAATAGATCTTCCAATTGCTAATATCTTCACCAAGATCCAAATAAACCCCAGAAATGTACGAACTGTTCCCAATTTTTGCATTCACAGTAACCGTAGGCTTAAAAGCTCTCTGACCTAATGAAGCGTTTCCATGGCTATCGAAATTTCCGAGAACTTTGATTAAAATTTCAGCGATTTCTCCAGATTTGAACTTGTTCTTATCATTCGACCAACTGAAAGTAAATTTCGGGAGACCAGATTCATCTACGATAAGAGAAACACTCAAAATCAAATCCCGTCGAGTAAAATGATAGTGAAGAGAAAGAAGAAACATAAACGAACCTGTGGATTCTGAAATTGAGATTGCAATGAAGAAGAAGAGAGTTAACAGTGATGCGAATTTGATCGCCATTGATAGAGAGAAACTGTGTCGATTGAAGTTTTTTTTGAGGAAGAAAGCGCCAACTGCTCTGATTTTTGGGCATTTTGAATTTTTTTTTTTCTCTCTTTGAAAATCAAAAACTTCTGAATCATTTGATCGATGGATAGAAAATAGAACACGTGTCACTGGTACAATATTAACCGTTCGATTTCATTATTGTGGTTTGAGGCGGTCGTGGAGGAAATTAGGAAACCACTCTAAACCGATTTTTAATAATACTTTATTACGAGAAAAACGACACGCAGTGCACATCAGCGGCTATCAAACGTCAAAGGCTTGCGAATCAAAGGTTCGGTTTGGTTTACTTCAAAACCGGTTTAATCAAACCTATTATAAAGTAAAACCGAACAGTTTTATTTTCAAAAACCATAAATTTTCGTATTAATTTCACCAATTCAGTGAGTTTATTTCCAAAACCCTAGTTTAGGTGTTGTCGTGTGATCGTCTACAAAACTTCTCCGTCGATTTCATCTCTATTTCGAGGTATGTGCCCAAATTTAAATCATCTCTTGTGGTTCAATATCAATTTGATTTTGAGTGACTTTTTTAGCTTCTCATATTCGTTTGTTATATCCTCTCAAGCTCAAAGTTTAGAACTTTGCTAAACTCAAACTCAAAAGTGTAGTACTTTTCGCAGCTAATTTCTGTCTTTTGTCCTTACATCTTTGGTGATACATTGTGGTTTTGACACTCCATTTGAATTAGTTCAACAAAAATAATGGATAGAATCAGCAATCTACCAGATGAGATCATTTGTCACATTGTATCTTTTATTTCGGCAAAGGAAGCTGTTTTAGCATTGGTTCTCTCAAAGAAGTGGCAGAACCTGTTTACCATCATACAAAATGTTGAGCTTGATGAGTGATGACACAGTTGAGAATCAAAGGAGTTTGATAGATTTCTTTTTTTTTTTTTTTTTTTGATAGATTTCGTTTGATAAATTTCTTGGATGATGTATATGTAGTGTTGGCTCTGCCTCTTTGTTCCCGCGTTAAGACCTTGTCTCTAATATGCCAAAAGGGAGTTGATCCAACTCAGTATGCTCAAGTAAACAGTCGTATATCAGGCTCCAAGACACCGCGCTTCAACACATTACATATACGACTATGTGGTCTTCACTAAAGACGATGGTTAAGTTGGACCTAGGGACTCGCTTTACAATTGATCGTTTCCCTAAGAATGCTTTTCTTCCCGCCCTTAAGACTCTCAATATTGCTTGTTAGAGATGATAGTGCGTTTGAAAAGCTTTTTTTTTTTTTTTTTTTGTATGAATGTAAAATTTATTCACCAAAAAAAGACGGTTTTACAATAAATGCAACAGCAAGCTGAAAAAATCTGAGTTTTTGAGTGAAAAGCTTCTTTCTGCTTGCCCTGTGCTTGTGCGAATAGGGACAGGATTGATTGGGATGTATTAAACCGGCGACATTAAAGAACCATCATACTATATGTTGAGTCACTTATGATTCAGGGAGTTCACTGATTTTGTGTTCAGACTATTGGCTTTCTTGCTTTAGAAAATGTTCAGACACTTTACTTGACTTTTATTTGATTTTCTCTACTGATATTTTTCTCTGGTCTTGTCTTGAGGATATTAACATGGAATTTTGGCTCAATTCCACGAGCATCCAGGTCTAGTTTTAAATATGGAACATTGGAACTTCAAAATATATAGTTGAGTTTTTTCTTCTTCCTCTTCTTCTCTTATGCCTTGTGGATGTTTCGAGTCCTTGTGTTCTCGTCTTTTCGTTTTTTTTTAATGGTTAAAGTCATCACAAGTGCATGTCATCTGCCTTGTCTTGCTCAATTTTGTTAGCGTGCATCTTAAGTTCCATAGCAAAATAGAATGTTCCATTCCAATCGTCTTTGAGTTCATGAGGACAAAGATCAACGTGTATAGCTTCTTTTTTTCTTTTTCTTTTATTATAGGTTCTTGTTATATCTTCATTTCAAACTCTATCCACTCAAATGCTCACACGTAAAGTTGTTTTATTAGTGCTTCACCATTGATTTTATTTTGTACAACAATAACAAACTCATAATTGTGGTGTCAAGTTTACGCTTGAGCCTTTACTTCGTTCTTGCAAACCCGGCCCGGCCGTGAATTGACCAGAGATCGGTAGTAGTAACTTTAACAAATTCCTTTTAATAGTAACTATTATAGATAAAATTGGTCGAGCCAAAGTGTTGATGTAGACAAAAGAAAACAGTGAAAAAGATGAAGGAACACGTGTTAAGCAGGGCACGTTATGGTACGAACAGAAGGTAATGATGTTTTTTGAGGTAAAAAACGTCAAACCTCAAAGGTCTTAGTATTTGTTAACAACAAAGGAAACAAAACATAATGTGTCTCTCTCCTTATCCCCTCCCCACTCATCTCCTTCGGGCTTACTTTCACTACAACCAAATATTTTATGAACCATTCTTGGGTTCACCCCTAGGGGTGAACCATTGTATTCACCTCCTTTGCTTGTAACCAATGATTGTGCCATGTCACATAATACTTAAATAAAAGTTAAAAAATTAAACACACAAATAAAACAAAATTAAAAAAGAAAATCATTAACAAAAAGATTGATTTAATTAACGCCGTCGTCTCTTCGTCGTTTGTGTTAGCATTGATACGTTAGGGTTTCGATTTGTAGGTTCATTAAAATTTATACGAAGCTTTCTTCTTAGGCTCCATCGATTTATTCCACGGCCATTGATACGTCTTCAATCGTTTGAAGAACCGTGAAGACAAGGAAAAGACGGCGACGACGGTTTTCCTTGGCAATTTTATGATCTTCATCTTCTGGGATCACAATTCTCCAGATCTCTTTAATTTTCCATGAACCTGCAATTATTAGCTTTCATATAATTTCTTATCAGTTTGAGGTGGTATAAGAGTATTACTCTCAACACTACAATACGTAACTTTTCCTAACCGAACAACATAGAGAACAAAGTTAGAAAACAAGAGCTTTCTCAAAATCAAGTTTTTGTTTTTGTTTTTGTTTGTTATGAACCAGATCCTCGGTCCCGAAAGCAACGACAGTGGCAACCTTTACCGTTAAGAGAAGTCATACCTTCAGCAGCCATAAAGTGAGCTTACAGGAAAGCAACACTTTGTGTTCATCCAGACAAACTTCAGCAAAGGGGTGCAAAAATTCATTAGAAATATATCTGCCAAAAGGTCTTCGATCTTCTTAAGGTAGTTCATGTTCAGTTACACCTTTTTACACAGTCTCTGAATTGGTCATTCTACAATTTGGAATGTCTTAATTTACTAATAAATTTTAATGTACCTGCAATTATCAGATTTCATCTAATTGCTTACTAGTTTGATTTATTTTAAACTCATCAGCTTATAAAGTTGTATGCACTATTTATTAAGAAAGCAACATATATTACAATGATTTTTTCTTCCGTCTGTTTCTTGAGCCAATATTTTTGTGTCAAAGTATTTCAAGTTATTTTCTACTTGTATTTATGACGAAGATTCTTTTTGGTCTGGTCACAGTCATTTGAATTCCTAGATTGTTAATTATTATGACGATCGATGAGTATTGGGATCAAACCTTTTTTTTTGCTTCACCGTACGTTTTTCAATGAGTGGTTTTTTGTAATTTGGTATTTTTGCTAGCAAGTCTTCTACGTATAATAACATGAAAACAACATCTAAAGATGTCAAAGACAGTGAAAAAGTTTTTGGATCCGTAGAGGTACGTTGATCATGATTATAAATCTTAATCTTGGATTCATTTACATCAATTTTTGTGTTCACTGATTTCTTAAAAGTAACTATTATAGCCTATTTTATATATTACGGTAGTTGTTTTGAATATAAGGTAGTCTTTGATATGATTTATACGATATAGTATATATATATATGCTAATATTAAAATCGTTAATGCAGATTACAATGGAGAGTAGTCATTTAAATGGTCATGAAATTGTTCGTGATAGTCATTATGGATCCATTTTGCAAGTCTCGGATGAATCTGGTTTGTTATGTCAAAATTCAATAAGTGAAGACGAAGCTTCAGTTAGTGAATTTGAAGAAGAAGATGACATAGCCAACAAAGACGATTATGTTCAAACTGAAGAGGTTGTTGCTTTAGAAGAAAACAAAGTGAATGAGAAAAAAGATGAACTATGTATTGGAATGGAGTTTAGTTCTGATGAGGCTGCATATATAGCTTATAAGCAGTATGGAGGCAATCATGGTTTCAACGTAAGGAAACAACGGAGGACGAAAAAACAAGAGAAGGTAGTAAGGCTTCTTTATGTCTGCTCAAAACAGGGGTATAGGAAAGAACCTAAGGTCATAAAATCTTATTCACAACCAATCACACGGTGTGGTTGTAATGCTCATATGACTTGCTACCTTCAGAAAAGTGGTTGTGTGCAAATGAAGATGCCTTTCACTTGCTTAAGAAATTGGAGGGAAAAAAAAAGGAACTTGTGAAAGCTAATGCATGGATGCCCCGAAGTTCAGATGTTGCACTTGTAGAAGAAGAAGAAGAAGAAGAAGAAGAAGACAAGGAAGTTCCAAATGCACGTGGAATAAAACGAAAAGCTCCCGTTGGACGACCGAAGAACAAAAAAGTTGGACTCCATGGTCGATATCTGGGTGTTCTTGAAACGAAAAATCGGCGTACATCAAAATCATCAAGTCATGCTACAGCAAAGAAACAATTATCATTTCAGGTATATCATTTTTCGTTTTAGTTTATGTCCAATTTTCATCGAAATGTGACTTTATATATATACTAATTATTTGAAAAAAATTGATAACTGCTTCAGGACTCTACTGATACTCTAGATACCCAGTTATCTGTTGCTACTACCACTCGAAACTTACATAATGAGTCATCTCTTTCACAATTACTCCAGGTAAATACTGCATTTTTATTATTTATAATTGAGTTATTTATCATTCTAATAATTTAAAGTTTTATATTTTGTAGGAATTTGACAAGAGTCGTGGTGGTCCATAGTAAAGCTATGTTATCATTCAAAACAGAGCTATGATGTTTTATTTATTAATATGATCTTTTAAAATCACGTTCGTAGCACCAAACTAGTTTGATTTTTCTTTTCTCTCTTGTGAAATCACTTTCTTGCAAAATCGCATCCAAATTATTTTATTATTTTCTTCTTGTTGTTTTACTTGGCTTTATCACTTAGAAAGCGTTTCTTCATAACTCTGTTCTGTTCTAGAATTTGTGTTTGCTTTGAAAGATATTTGAGAGCATTGGAGAAAGACACTTAGAATAAACTCATTTCATTACCACGCTTCTTTTCACAACAATACAAGCTCATACTTATAGAAAACGACAACAACTACTCTAGTAACCACTATTGAGATTCCGATCAAATAGAAGATTGAATCCGTCCATCATCCACTAGTTCTTGAACATCGGAGGTTTCGCTCTTCAACGAACATTTTAGATTTGGGTTCCTCTCTCCGTAACCAGATCGATCATATAGCACAAAGCAATTTCTTCAACAAGCTCCTGAGAAACTAAATCAAACCACATTAGTCTTCAACCAAATTTCTAGTTAGTGATATCCACTTGGGAGAAAAAGAAGAAGAATGTAAAATGAACGGATGACTTTTACAAAGGTAGGACGTCGAGAAACCAGAGACAAGAAGATGGTATAAGGTTGACTTTATCATTTAAAATACCTTTGTCTTTGCTCATAAATAAATGCAATAGGTAAAGAACAATAACAAATTTGAAAACTAATTGCAGGTAGTGTTCATCTCTGATTTTTTATTTTTTTTAAAGTTAAATTTCATTGTGTGAATATCGAGATACGCATACGTGTGTCTATATACACATAATACAATTCCTATTGTGACTTGTAAAAGGCTACAATCTGATGATGCTGAAACTTAGAAAGTTTAAGTTATGTCCATTTCATAAATCCTAGATATTAAACATACCTGATCAGTTAGGTAATCATTAGCTTGTTGGTCGAGAAAAGATCGGGTTTTCATTTACTTGCATACGAAGCTGTCTTCTTAGGCTCCATCATATCCTGTTTATTCAAAGAAGAACATGTACGAAAAATTGAACAAGTTAGAAAGAGAAACACAAGCAATATTAATGTTTTTTTGAAACACTAGCAAAAATTGAAAAAGTCAGGTTAACAAGAGAGACAACCAAACCAAGTAATACTCTTATACCACCTCAAACTGATAAGAAATTATATGAAAGCTAATAATTGCAGGTTCATGGAAAATTAAAGAGATCTGGAGAATTGTGATCCCAGAAGATGAAGATCATAAAATTGCCAAGGAAAACCGTCGTCGCCGTCTTTTCCTTGTCTTCACGGTTCTTCAAACGATTGAAGACGTATCAATGGCCGTGGAATAAATCGATGGAGCCTAAGAAGAAAGCTTCGTATAAATTTTAATGAACCTACAAATCGAAACCCTAACGTATCAATGCTAACACAAACGACGAAGAGACGACGGCGTTAATTAAATCAATCTTTTTGTTAATGATTTTCTTTTTTAATTTTGTTTTATTTGTGTGTTTAATTTTTTAACTTTTATTTAAGTATTATGTGACATGGCACAATCATTGGTTACAAGCAAAGGAGGTGAATACAATGAGGGGTGAACCCAAGAATGGTTCATATTTTATTGGCTAATATATTTAAACTTACTTACCATTTCCTATTAATTAATCTTAACCGAAACAAAATAAATTTCACATACAAATTTTCTTGATGCTGTATTCAGTACTAATCTTGAACTACGTTATATATATATGACTGCTTTGAGAAATTCATGAAAAAAATCTATTACAACCATATGTACGTAGTTTTAACAAAAAAAGGAGAAGACCATGTGTACGTAGTTATATTCAAATACAAGAAACGGCTTCAGGTATGAAATTAGGCAACTTATTTATTCATTATCATATATAATGAATAATGCTATTGAAAATTATTTATGTCAATTTATTTAATAAAATAATTATTTGAAATTAGTTTTCTCTGCTAATGATTATTTCTATCACACATTTTTTTTTAATCTCAATGACATATACAAATTTATAATATCTTCATCTACTTTTAACCACATTAGCATACTAGTTGCTTATTCGCATTACAAAAATCTAAAACTACTTTGGATTGAACTGAATGAAAATGAGAATAATATATTTCCATTTAAAGGTTTCTGAAAGTATGATCTTAAAGCTATAGTTGTTGTGAAAGATAATTAAGGTGGGAGAAAAGAAGCGAGAAGCTACAAGGACACTAATATGATGCCTATTTTGGTATGGGTACACATGCACATGCTTGCACATGTGTTCCGGCCAATTAGCTCTTGTTTTTCCATGTGGTTCGGTATCTCTATATACACTCATGCACCCAATATATATTTCACGTCATGGTCACTAGCCATCGCATCATATAAGTCTTCATCATCCAATCCATGAACCCACTCCCTTCAATAATGCAAAATCTTCAACATTTTTGTGTTTCATAAAGTTTTACATTGTGTCCTTGTCCAAGGAAGACACTTACATAAATGTATACGTTTTAAAAACAAAAGGAAATCATTGAGACATAAATGGAGATGGTATGAAGAACAAAAAGAACAGAAAAAAACTGTTAGTGTAGACCTTCTTCGCATTTGACAATAATTTGATCGACATGAGAAATGACGTTTTTGCCCACCAAGTCATGAGCCTTCAAGGACTCTTTGTTCCAATCTGTGTTATAGACAACGATCAAAATGGAGATTGCACAAGCTAGCTGTGCCCCAAGCAAACCATAGCATAGGCCCATGAAGCCTAAACCCCACACAAACGCTAAAACAACAGCCACTGGTGCTCCAACTACATAGAAGGCGTAGAAATTAATCTTGGCCCCTATACCTGGCCTCGCACTGCCACGTAGGATTCCACAGCTAATGGTCTGAGGACAGTTGGCAAGCTCACAAGCTCCTATCACCGGAAGAACGGCCGCCGTCAGCTCGAGGACAACTCCGTCCGCCGTGAAAACTTTTCCCCAAGCTTCTCTTCCCAGGGTGGTCCCCACAAGTCCAAACACTGACACGGCCATGGCGGCTCCGACCGCTACTGCCGCCGCTGTACGTGCTTTCTCTGGCCGTCCTGCTCCTAACTCGTTGCTTACCCTTGTGGAAACCGCGGCAGAGAGGGCGGTCGGGATTGTATACATCAATGACGTCGTTTGGATCACGATGGCGGCCGCTGCTAGCGCCACCTTCGGCTCCGGGAGATATCCGGCAAGGACCGTCATGAACTCATACCACCACCACTCCAAGCAAACCGCTATACAGCTCGGGACGGCGAACTTAACCAGCGTTGACCACACTTCATCTACACCGGAGTCTCTGGAACCAGACAGCATCAACGGCGTATCAAGACAAAGAGACTTAGAACTGGTTTTGTCGTTGTTGTTGTTTTCCAAGTAGATGTAGCAAAGGAGAAGCGACAAGGAGATAAAGTTGGTAAGAAAAGAGGAGATGGCGACTCCGGCGACTCCAAGAGAGATGTAAAACGTGAAGAAAGCGGTAATGGGAAGATGAAGAAGGACGGAGACTAACGTGCACCACATCAAAGGCCAAGTGGTGCCTTTACAACGTAAGTAAATACGTAAAGGGTGAAGGAAGCTATTAGCAAGAAGATCAGGCAAAGAGAAGGAGCAATAGAGAGATGCGACACGTGTGATATCTTGTTGTTGGCGGAGCATTAGCATTAGAGGCGTGAGATTTAGCCAGAGAAGTGAGATGGGAAGAGAAGCTAAGAGAAGGAGAAATATGGTTCGCTTGAGGGTTAAGGAAGCTAGTGAAGGGTTTTTGGAACCGATGGCTTGACCACATAGTGGTTCCATACCGGTGGCTAAACCGGAGAGGACGGAGTAACCGGTTATGTTGGTAAAACCGACGGCTAAGGCACCTCCTGCGAGCTCGAGGCTACCAAGACGGCCCATACACACGACGGAGGTCATGTTCTTTAGGTAGTTTAGTATGCTCATGGCGGCCACCGGGAAACTTATGTCCCAAATTCTCTTCATCTCCTCCACCACCTTTTAAAAATGTTAAATAAAGAAATTAAATAATAAGAGAGGATATATTTGAAAGACTCTAGTTGAGAGAGAAGTATACTAAGAATAGAAATTTCAGATTTAATTTAGTACCTCGGGCATTGTCGGGTTGTACTTGTGTTGGAGATTTATGAGACGTGAATCTTCTTCGACCACCATTGTTAGTGTTTGTTTATTGAGATGAGAGATTTTTAAAAATATGAAGAGAAGATGCCATTTTATAAAGAATTTTTTTTGTTTTGTTTTGTAACATGGAGTTTGAGTTTGGCATGGTGGGGATTCCCAAAATATTGATGTCATTATTTGTTATCCATTTTCATTGTGTGGACTCTAATATGTATATACAAGTATAAATACAAATTAACTGTAGATTGAGAAAAATACAGGATTAAATTTGAATAGAGCATAAAGGAGTTAATTGAGATGAGAGATTTTATATCAAAGTTCGAGATTTTTAATATCAAAGTACGACTCTCTATCCTACATTTTTATTAAACAAAGTATTTCTTTATTTTTGGTCAGAATTAAACAAAAGAATTTATTGACCTAAAAAAAGTACGAATCCAAATCTGATTTTGTCGTACAAAAGCGTCACATAAACAAACGAAAGTATAGGCATGTGGAAATTTAAAACAACAAAAGAAGAACAAAACTCAAATCAAATCTCTTCTCAAGATTCTGATCAAATTAGTACAAAGTTCCATTTATGATTATCTCTTTATTTAATCATCAAATCTTCTAGAAGTAATTTTGTTGAGAAATTGAGTGTATATTTTCTTTGATTATCGGAAAATCATATAGGGAATTTAAACTAGTGTTCGGAACATACAATTGTTATCCACATGCATTTACCGTGAAACAATATTTTGCCTGAAAAATCGATAAACCAATAGATTATCATCACTTGATTACGTATCGAATTTGCATTTATTCGAAGGAACTACTCTTTTATTTCGTCCGTGAAAAAAATGTTATGTACATGCATCGTTATAATAACGGAGTAAAAACTATTATGAATATTTTTGAAACTTTGTGTGGTTAAAAAATTATGCATTGAACTAACAACAACCTTTGATACATAATTTATTTCTAAAATAAATTGTGATAAAGATACTTATGAAGCTCAAACTAAAGATATTAGTAGAAAGTGATATGATTGGTCCATCAGTCTAGAAATGAAACTAGTTAGAATTAGGTATAGCGCAATGTCTTGTCTCCCTCTCACTGTAATTATCAATCGAAAATCGACTTGAAAATTATGTATACCTTTCCTTTCCTTTTTTCCCCTTTCCTTCTTATTCCCACTCCACTCCTTATAACTAGTGACATTTTACATCTTGTCTCTGCTTACGTGGAAATATGATCATCATGACAATCGAAAACAATATGTGTGTGTGAATTAGATAGCCCATGTGTGGTTTTAATAAAATATGAGAAGTTTGATTACATAAATCTTTAAATTATAAACTATTGAAATACAATATGGATGCTTTTTTACTAGGATCTTATTTACTAAGTTCTAGTGAGTAGTGATAAATTTTAGCATATGAGTAGTGATTTTTTTAAATTTTTTTTTTAATATATTTAAATTATTATTGAAGTTATTTGTTCATTTAATATTAGCTAAAACATAAAAATAAAAAAAAAAATTGGGGCAAAATAAAATGATTAAAAATTGAAGAGACTATATATATAAATAAGTCATATCCATTTTCTTTTCTTGTGTTTATTCTACACTATGCAAAAATAGGTTACTAACAAAGCATGACAATTCATCTACTAAGTAAGTAAATCAGATTTTCGTATCGATCATTTTCTTAGATTTTGCAAGCCGTTCCAATTAGTCGATATTTGGCTTCAAGATAAGATTTTTGCAGATGTAATGAATTGTATACATTTTCCTACCGTCTATTCATGCACACATGAATCATGCATGCGTTATACTTATATATCTAGACAATAGACATCTAGTGCATGTGTATGTCTTTCTAAAGATGTGTAAATAATCATCAAAATCGTAAATACGAGCAGAAGAAAATTGTGTAAATCGTGGGGGAACCTAAGTACTGAAAGAAAAAACATAGACAAGTAGTGCACTAGAAGTACCAATAGAGACAGTGTTGTGATGTTCTCATTACAAAGGAAACATATCCTCTCTCCTTTCGACGCTTATATCTTCTTCTTCTCTTATTTTGCTTTTTTCGCACGTGACTATTTCCTCTTACTTCCATCTCCATTGTTGATCTCAATTCCCTTTCAATCTACACGTAACATATGCATGGACATATGCCTAACCTATCCCTCTATGCATCGTTTAGTTTTGTGGTATGAACTTTGTCTCCAACAGCAACCCGTACGTCGCTCTTCATTTGCTTCCCAACTCATCGTATATTTACTATTTTTTTTTTTTGACATCTTTGGATCAACAAGACCCGATCCATAGTCAATCCTTACTACGCGGGGTAACGCGATTTAGTGAAGTCGAACTCCGGTGGAAAGGCGGAGTCAAGTGGACTTAACCAATTGACTAAAGGCACATCCCCGTACATTTACTATTCATTTATTATGTTTTCTAATAATTATACTTGCTGATAAATATCCTTCCATTTGATATTTTTGTAACTGGTTTATACGATGAGATGCATAATTACTAAATAATGCATCACAATAAGTTATGTTTTCTATTGATTCATATTGATTTATTTTTTGAACACCGATTCATATTGATTATATATGTGATAATACCATCAATTTTTTTTTTAATGTGAGATCCGTCTTTTGTATATGATTTATAAGTTAATAAAAATTTTAATGTTACAACTTACAAATGAATATGTCAGTGCTACGTAGTTTATGGTGCATGGAGATTGTATTTCGCAAATAAGTTTTTTTTTTTTTATAATAAACCTAACGGCTGATCCGGTCGGTCTCGGTAGGAACGCACCGAGGTGCTACAGAGTGGACTTTTCCCGATCCAGGTAGAATTGGGCCACCACACTGCCTGATCCGAGTTTGGAATACCTTCCGACTAATGTCAGGGGGTAGTCAGGCCGCCTGCATTTCTGACTACCAGGTAAACCAATTGGGCCAAGGCCCAACTGACAGATTTCCCAAACAAATGTGTTTTTGTTTCCAGGGAGAATCGAACTCGGGTCTGGGAGTTTCACCTTCACCAAAGCTTTCTCTGCCACTAGACCACAAAGGCTTGGGCAATTTCGCAATAAGTTAAACTGGTAGAGATTTAATGTTGATAAAAAAGTGTGCTATAGATTAATTTCTTGAAGATGATGGGACGAAAATATTGCTTTCTATTTTTCTGGCACCATATGTTTTTTAATCTTCAAAGTCGTTACATGCATGGTTTAGAGGATTTGAACAAAACCCCAAATTTTGTTTAACGAAAGAAGACGAGTTATTGTCATCACTTAAACATTAGAATTTACCGACAGTAACACAACATCTCTAAAGTTACAAAAGTAACAACATCAACTAAAAATAAAAGGCATATTAATAGGAAACCAACTGGCCACTTCAAGGAACGTCCACTAAAGCCTTGTTCTGATCAAAGAGGTCGGCGATTACGACAATTTTTGCGTGCTCCTTTCCATAGTTCACAAGCGCCACTCTTTCTATATTCACACACCTCTTGAAACCCATTTTCGCTGCCGGTAGATGGTAAGAAGTTCGGGTGGACGAGCGAAAACTAAAACAGAAATCTACATTAAAAAAAGAGAAATTGTTAAGAATGCCATCTTTCTTATACCCTTTTTTAAAACTGCCCTTTTTTGCTTACCATTTTTAAAAATGCCCCTTAATTATTTCTAATATGACTAAATTACCCTTCCTTTCATAACCTAAGAACTATCGGTTCCCTCATCTCTTCTCTCTCTCTCGCTCTCTCACGTTGATCGGCGAGTATTCCGATTTCAAATCTCGATTCCGATTTCAAATCTCGATTCCGATTTTAAATCTCGATTCCGATTACAGATCTCGATTTCGCTTTCATTTCAGATCTATTCTCTCTGTTCCGATTTCGCTTTTCCTTCTGTTTTCGAGTCCGACATCGATTCCAGGTTAGATTCCTCTTCCGTCCCCTTTTCGTTCAGTTTTCGAGTCCCACATCGATTCCAGGTTAGATTCTTTGTAAGGTTTGTCTTTAGAGGTTAGATTATGTGGTTATGTGGTTCTGTTTTGAAAGGTTTGTCTTTTGCAGGTTAGATTCTGTGATTCTGTGAAAGGTTTTTCTTTTAGAAGCTTTTTTGATATCATTTTCGACTATTAATGATTGATTTTACTGCTTGATTTTGAATTCTGGATTTTACAACATTTTTTAAAGGTCTTATATGCTTTTTAAAGGTTTGTTTCTCTTAAACTTTTTTGCTTTTGTTTTTACTGGATATGGTTTTATACTTTTAATGCTTGGTTTTTACGCAGATGTCTAACAATGACTCATTGGATTTTACAACGTATTTAAAAGGTTTTACATGCTTTTTAAAGGTTTATTTTTGACTGTTAATGATTTTAGTGCTTCAACTTTGTGTATATCATCTCTGATTTATTCAACTTCTGGATTTTATAATGTGTTTTAAAGGTTTACATGTTTTTTTAAAGGTTTGTTTTTACTGTTAATGATTTTAGTGCTTCAACTTTGTGTATATCATCTCTGATTTATTCCACTTCAAACGTTTGGTTCCATGAAAAATGGCACAGACTCTCAGCTAGCATAGGTCCTTGCAGATTGAAGCAAAACACCTCAAGACCAGCATCCTCGATGTAGTCAATCACGTAAAGTCGCTGCAGTTTTGGGCATTGCTAAGAAGCTTGACAAGATGAATCAAACATGTCCAAACTCTCCTAACTCGTCTTCTGATACGATTCCATTAGTTGGAATAGAAGAAAACTTGATGATGATTTCGTTACATGTTGTTATGTACCAAAAAGTTTTTACTCAACTTTTATGTGTCTTTTGTAAGTTTGTAACTTAAGAAAATTCCATGTAACACTATTGATTGTTATATTTAGTGCTTTAATTGTTAAAGTGATTGCTATTATTATACAAGTGACTCAATGTGGCTCAATACATGATTTGATGAAATAGTGAAGTTAATTTTACAATGTATTTTAAAGGTTTTACAATGTGTTTTAAAGGTTTTACAATGTATTTTAAAGGTTTTACAATGTATTTTAAAGGTTTTACAATGTGTTTCAAAAGGTTTTACAATGTATTTTAAAGGTTTTACAATGTATTTTAAAGGTTTTACAATGTATTTTAAAGGTTTTACAATGTATTTTAAAAGTTTTACAATGTGTTTTAAAAGGTTTTACAATGTATTTTAAAGGTTTTACAATGTGTTTTAAAAGGTTTTACTAGATATTTTAAAGATTTTACAAGGTGTTTTAATGATTTTACAAAGTATTTATACGGTATAAGATGAGTTATAAAACTTTGAAAATATTTTATAAAGGTTTTATAAGGGTTTTAAAATTTAAAGATTTTACAAGATATTTTAAAGGTATTTGAAAGGTTTACAAGGTATTTTAAAAGGGTTTACAACATGTATTTTAAAGGTTCGACAACATATATTTTAAAGGTTTTACAAGGTATTTTAAAGGTTTTAAAAGGTTTTACAAAGTATTTTAAAGGTTATACAACGTGGATTTAAAAGAGTTTACAATATATTTTAGATCACATCCACAACACAAATCACAATCGTTGTTCTAAAGTTCTTAAGAACACAAATCAGAAACACCAAAACCACATAAAACTCAAACTAATCAATATAACATCAAGTCTTAAGATCTTCTCCAGTCTTAAAATTTTACACAGGTACCCATTAGGCCATTATGCAAGAAGCCTTTCTTCTCCGGGAAACCAAAAATGTAATCCACTGCACATAAACAATAATCTAATCTCATGATTCATCACTCTGCAGCAAAAACAACAATCGATTTTGAAATCACAACTGACAAAACTGAAGCTGTGAAACAAAACTTAAACCGAAGAAGAAGAGATTAAAGAGGATTTTTGTGTGACTACAGAAAGTTGAGAAACCAGATCGAGGAGATTACACAGTTAGACCAATTCTTAATCCTATTCTCCACCAAATCGAGAAAATAGATAAACACATAAGCGAATCTCTTAAAAATCAATTGATGGACTAACTCAATTCAGATATGTGAAAGAGGTAATGACAGATTGAGGCAGACTCGGATCTTGGACTGCGGACACAAATCGATGACCAAATCGACTACGACGACGACGATAGATGAAGGATATCCTCGCCGATTTAACTCCCGGCGAAGCTCTGGTCGGCAAAGATGAAGATTCTCGACAGATTGAAGATGAGGTTTTGGTCTTGCCGGTGGTGTGGTGACAGGAGACGGCGTGAATATCAAGCACATGGCATCGTCCGACGACGGTGAAGATGACAGGAGATTGACCTTTTGTTCGTCGACGGTGAAAGTGATGAGAGCCGCCGAGATTTTTGGTTCGTGCTTGTTTGGGGAACAATTTTGTCTTTTAGGTCAAAACCTCATTAAGAGTAAAATGGTCAATTTCAGGGAAGCTATTAGGGAGGGGGCATTTTTGAAAAGGGGTATTGAAAAAAGGGCATTTTTGTGAGTCTCCCTTAAAAAAATACAAACAAACATATATTCCCTATTATATTAAGAAGAGCATCATTGAATTGCAATTAATAAAAGGTTACATTACCGCCGATACGAGAATGGCTTACAAGCCTGGTTCGCTTCCCGGCATTAGAAAATCTCTGCTTATAAACCAAATCTCTGTTTACTAGTTTTCTCATTGATTCAAATTTCATAATATTCAAAAACAACTGATGTAAAAAGTTATTTTTTCTTTTGAATATAATTCAACATTTTATTCAAAAAAAAAAAGTTTACATTACCAAACTCTTAAAAAGAAGATTCGTTTTCAAAAAAAAAAAAAGGAAGATTAAGATACACAGATATGGAACAATGATTCTATTTGGCTAAATTCCTTCGGTTAAATATAAATGTATATTAACTTTAATCCATTTTTCCAAAGAAATTGAAAACAAAGTATGTCAAATAAAAGTGAAAGGCTTGTCACATATATAAAAGATTTAAATTATTTTCTGTTTTGCTAATATGTTATATGAATGTGAAATTTCCTTGGCCGATACCCAATGGTCAAAAAGTTGTAAAATTTCTACGTCAAATGAGATTCACATTTTTCTTGCATGATTATTGATGCAAAACATACCAGAGGTTCAAACATGCTACTAGTAGATTTGTCCGCCGTGGTATTTGAGTGTGATATGTAAAGAGAGTTGTTCATCGTTATTGTGGTATAAGTAGAACCGTACGTCTATTGTGAATCCGTGTGTTGCAGAAAAAGCTACCGTCATAGAATCATTGGTGAAAATGGTCATTGTGATCACATATGTTACAGGTATTTAGACTGATCAGTGATCACTATTTATGATAATATTAAATTAATTATATATGATGATAATGTAACATATGACGAAATATATATGTTGTTGGTTTAAGCTTGAGAGAAGCTTAACCGGAGGATTACTTAAACCGCAAGTCTTTGGTTTTATGAGAAGATAAATGTAAATCCTCTAGGAGTTATCTAGAAGGATCTTTGTATTTTCCTAATTGAGATATGATTAGGTCATAGGGTTTGTTATATAAGGACATATCGAGTTGTGATATGACTGGTGTGGTTTTAGAGAGTTTGAGAAGTGATTTAGAGAGGCTTAGGTTTTGAGAGAGTTTCCTAAGTAATAAAAGAGAGTTATTCTTTTGTTTTGTGTTCTTGATTACTTCTACAAACTAGATTTGGTATCAGAGCTTTGTGAGAGTTTTTTTTGAGATCGAGAAGAAGCTATGGGGGATATTATTCCCGTGACCGAAAAAGGCAAAGAAGGAGGAGGATCTTCCTCAATTAAATGTCCTATGCTAAACGCAACAAATTATACGGTATGGGCCATAAGAATGAGGTCAGCACTCAAAGTTCATAAAGCTTGGGAGGTTATAGAAACACCATCAAACCCGATTGATGTGGAGAAGAACGATGTAGCCACTGCTTTGCTTTTCCAGTCGATTCCTGAAGCCCTAGTACTACAAATAGGAGAACTTAACACAGCTAAGAAGGTATGAGATTCGATTAAAGCAAGGCATGTGGGAGCAGACAGGGTCAAGGATGATAGGTTACAAACTCTTATGGCTGAATTTGACCGCCTCAAGATGAAGGATACTGAGAAGATTGATGACTTTGCAGGAAAGTTATCTGAGATACCATCAAAATCATCTGCCCTAGGTGTAAACATTGAAGAATCAAGATTGGTTAAGAAATTTTTGAAAAGTATTCCTCGGAAAAAATATATCCATATTGTGGCTGCTTTAGAACAAGTATTAGATCTTAATACTACAACTTTTGACGATATAGTTGGACGTCTTAAGGTCTATGAAGAACGTGTCATCGAAGAAGAAGATTCACATGAGGATCAAAGCAAGCTGTTGTACACCAATATGGATTCTCAAAACAGCTACTCAAACCGAGATTACAACAATGAATACAGGGGCAGAGGACGTGGAGGCAGAAACTTTTACAGAGGAAGAGGACGAGGACGTTATGGTGGTCGAGATTCATCACAAATAACATGTTATAGATGTGATAAGATCGGTCACTATGCCTCAAACTGTCCTGACCGCTTACTAAAATTGCAAGAAGCACAAGAGAATGAACAAAAGGATACTCAAGTCGCAGATGAACTTATGATGCATGAAATTGTTTACTTAAATGAGAAAAGTTGCGTTCCTAGCAAGTTTGAGACAAACATTGATGGAGAAAACGTGTGGTACCTTGATAATGGAGCTAGCAACCACATGACAGGTGATAGAAGATACTTTGATAAGCTTGATTACTCTGTTACTGGGAAGGTAAGATTTGGAGACGACTCACGCATTGATATTAAAGGAAAGGGGACGATTGCATTCATAGACCTAAACGGAAGATCAAGAGTAATGACCGATGTTTACTTCATACCTGATCTGAAGAGCAATATAATAAGTCTAGGACAGGCTACAGAATCAGGATGTGACATAAGACTGAAAGATGGCTACTTGACAATGCATGATCGTGATGGAAAGTTACTTGTAAAAGCAGAGAGGTCCAAGAATCGTTTATACAAGGTTAAAATGGGTTTAAAGGACAACACTTGCTTATATCTGACAACTGTGAGTGAATCAAGCCTATGGCATGCAAGAATGGGACATGTAAGTCTAGAGACCATAAAAGCCATGATAGACAAGGAATTGGTTCAAGGAGCTTCAACGTTTGTTCTTGAAAAAGAAATTTGTGGTTCATGCTTGCTTGGAAAGCAAACCAGAGCAGCATTCCCACAAGAATCTACTTACAGAGCAACTAAAAAGCTGGAACTCATACATGGTGATCTCTGTGGACCAATAACGCCAAGTACCAGTGCTGGAAATAGGTACATCTTCGTGCTAATAGATGATTATTCTCGATACATGTGGACAGTTTTGTTAAAAGAAAAGGGAGATGCTTTCCAAAAGTTTAAAAACTTCAAGAACCTTGTTGAGAAAGAATCTGAAGCAAGAATTCAAACTCTAAGAACAGACAGAGGAGGAGAGTTTGTTTCTCATGAGTTCAACATTTTTTGTGAAGAATCTGGCATCAAAAGGCATCTCACTGCTCCGTATACTCCACAGCAAAATGGAGTTGTTGAAAGACGGAATAGAACTTTGATGGAGATGACGAGAAGTATTTTAAAACATATGCACATGCCAAATTACCTATGGGGAGAAGCTATTAGGCATTCTACCTATCTTTTAAACAGAGTTACAACACGAGCTTTAAAGGATAAAACTCCTTATGAATATTTTCGAGACAAGAAGCCAGCAATCAGTCATATTCGAGTCTTTGGATGTGCTGCGTATGCAAAGGTGGATAAACATCACTTGAAGAAATTAGATGACAGGTCACGTGTTCTTATTCACCTAGGAATAGAACCTGGATCCAAAGCTTATCGATTACTCGATCCTCAAGCAAGAAAAATAGTAGTTAGTCGTGATGTCGTGTTTGATGAAACAAAGGGATGGAGCTGGAAACATAATGATACAAAGCAAAACAGTGATGGAAGCTTTAAGATTACGTTTGAAGCTTTCGGAAATCATGGACTTCGAGAAACAGAACAGGCTGTTGAAACACATGGAGAGACTGAACACATTGGAGAAACAGGACAAAATCTGGAAGAGATTGAACATGATGAGTCTGAAGAAGAGCAGAGTACCGAAACAGGGCATGGTCAGGAAACAGAACATGAGGCTGCAGGAACAAGTGATCCTCATTCACCCGTTTTAAGAAGAACTCAGAGACAGATTAATAAACCTAAATATCTTCAAGACTACGTCCTACTTGCAGAAAAAGAAGGAGAAACATTGCTTATGTGTCTGAATAATGAACCAAGAAACTTTCATGAAGCAAAACAGTTTAAAGAGTGGACAAGCGCTTGTGAAGATGAGCTAAGTTCTATTGAAAGGTTCAAAACTTGGGACCTTGTTGACTTGCCAGTAGGAACAAAGCCAATTGGCTTAAAATGGGTATTCAAACTCAAGAGAAATTCTGATGGGAGTATTAATAAGTACAAGGCCCGTCTTGTTGCAAAAGGGTATGTACAAAAATATGGAGTAGACTTTGAAGAGGTATTCGCTCCAGTGGCACGAATTGAGACAATCAGACTCCTTATTGATCTCGCAGCAGCACATGGGTGGGAGATCCACCATCTTGATGTTAAAACGGCTTTTCTACACGGAGAACTCAAGGAAACTATTTATGTTTATCAACCAGAAGGATTTGAAGTTAAAAGAAGTGAAGATAAGGTTTATAGACTAAACAAAGCATTGTACGGTCTAAGGCAAGCGCCAAGAGCTTGGAACAACAAGCTAAATCACATCCTTGTTGATCTACATTTTACAAAATGTTCAAAGGAACCATCAGTCTATCGCAAAGAAGTTAAGGGACATCTCCTTATTATAGCAGTGTATGTGGATGACCTATTTGTTACAGGGACAAGTCTTGAAGTCATCAATAAATTTAAAGGAGAAATGTCTTCAAATTTTGAAATGAGTGACCTCGGGAAGTTGACTTATTATCTTGGAATTGAGGTAATGCAGCATCAGGAGGGGATAATATTGAATCAGAGTCGTTATGCTCTTAAGATCTTGGAGGAAGCCGGAATGAGAGATTGTAATTCAGTTCATATTCCCATGGAAGCAGGATTGAAATTATCAAAAGCTGAAAAGGAGAAAGAAGTTGATGCTACGGTTTTTAGACGCAATGTGGGTTGCTTCAGATACTTGTTACACACTAGACCAGACTTGTCATACTGTGTGGGAGTTTTGAGCCGATATATGCAGAGTCCTAGAGAGTCACATGAAACTGCAATGAAACAGTGCCTTAGATACCTAAAAGGAACTACCAATCTTGGCCTAACTTACAACCGGTGTACTAGTATACCAAAGTTAATAGGGTACAGTGATAGTAGTCATGATGTAGATCAAGATGATGGGAGGAGTACAGCTGGTCATGTGTTTTATTTAGGAGAAAGTCCTATATCTTGGTGTTCACAGAAGCAAGAAACTGTGGCAATGTCGTCTTGTGAAGCAGAGTTCATGGGAGGAACCGAAGCTGCGAAACAAGCTATTTGGTTGCAGGATATACTAAGCGAGATCACGGGAACTTTGAGTGAGAAGGTTGTTATAAGGATCGACAATAAATCAGCTATTGCACTCACTAAGAACCCTGTGTTTCATGGTCGCAGCAAGCACATCCATCGACGATATCACTTCATACGAGAATGTGTCGAAAACGGCTTGATAGAGGTAGAGCATGTGCCGGGGAATGAACAGAGAGCAGACATCTTAACAAAGGCCCTTGGGAAGATTAAGTTCAAGGAAATGAGGGAGCTTATAGGTGTGCAAGATGTGGTGAACAAGGATCTCAAGCTTAAGGGGGAGATTGTTGGTTTAAGCTTGAGAGAAGCTTAACCGGAGGATTACTTAAACCGCAAGTCTTTGGTTTTATGAGAAGATAAATGTAAATCCTCTAGGAGTTATCTAGAAGGATCTTTGTATTTTCCTAATTGAGATATGATTAGGTCATAGGGTTTGTTATATAAGGACATATCGAGTTGTGATATGACTGGTGTGGTTTTAGAGAGTTTGAGAAGTGATTTAGAGAGGCTTAGGTTTTGAGAGAGTTTCCTAAGTAATAAAAGAGAGTTATTCTTTTGTTTTGTGTTCTTGATTACTTCTACAAACTAGATATATGTTATGTGAATTTATTTTTCCTACTATAAGAATTCGCATGAAAAACAGTTGCGTTAAAGCTTATTTCCTGCTAGAATTAGTTTGATAAATCACGACCATTTTCTTTTTCCCGACATATAGAGTTTGATATATTTATCCGTATCTGCTTTTGTTGCACCCATAGTCCCACTTGAGTTAATTGAAATCAAAGCAAAAGACTTTTTGTGCATAATTCCCATTCACGTTTAAATGACTATAATAGTTTGTGTCTTGTGATCAGTTCGTTTTACACCAAAAGAATGATTAATTTGTAATTGGTTATTTACCATCTATATAGTGTATGTCCAAATATAGTAAGTAAATTATTACTTCAACTGTGATTTGTAATTCGTTTTATAACCATAAACCATCTATATATGTCCAAATGTTTTCAAATTTATATAAATTAATAGCTTTCAATATATTGTGATTAACTATAAATAACGACTCAAACTTTTGAAAGCATAAAGGTGGATTGATACCAAAAATAATATCCTTTTTTTTTTTTTTGATAAACCCTATCGGCTGATCCGGTCAGCTCCGGTAGGAACGCACCGAGGTGATACAGAGTGGACTACTCCCGTTTGGGCCACCACACTGCCTGATCCGAGTTTAGAATGCCTTCCGACTAATGCTAAAGGATAGTCAGACCGCTTGCATTTCTGACTACCAGATAAACCAATTGGACCTTAGCCCAACTGACAGACTTCCCAAACAAATATGTTTTTTTGTTTTCAGTGAGGATCGAACTCGGGTCTTGGAGTTGCACCCTTCCCCAAACCTTCACCTACCACTAGACCACATTGCTTGGCAATATCCCTTATTTTAAAATTAACCGTGCATAGTTTGACATTTCTCACTAGATATAGCACTTAAATTCGCTCCTTTGTTATTCACATCTCCGACATCTATCAATGTGCTTTTTAGACCAACATAATGCTATAATTATGCCACATTAGTTGAGGAAATCTCCATGGTGGAAACATAAATATATTATTCTATATGTTATTATATTGTCCACATTGTGGCTTACTAGTTACTATAATTTGACCCATTTTGGGTTGAGTTCATTCGCCATAAAGAATCAAACAGTAATTAATGGAATATCTTGAAAATACCAAGAGAAAGTCATATGTGTTAAGATTCGGATTTGACAAAAAAAATTCACAATGAAATTATTGCTTTTGTTTACTTATTGACAAATTGACTTTATAATGGCGCATGAATAGACTGGATGGAACAACATGGAGTAATAGATTTGCGTTTCTTTTATTTTTCTTCTTCAAGAGACTCTCACGAGACTCAATTTATCTACCTAATTTTGGATCTCTTTATAACCAGTACTCCATATATTAGGCATAGTCCATCAATCTTCTATATTCAGCCTCCAAACCTTCCGTATTAGTTAATCTCGATGGCTAAATTTTCTTCCATGAGTAGAAGGAAGATGAAACCCCGATAAAGGTAGTGGCACAAAAGTTTTAGAATCCCAAAAAAACTATCTTAAAACACTAATCCTGGAAGAAATGAATAAACGAAACCTCAGACTAGAATTGTTTTTTGTGAGAATGTTTTCTTAGAATTTAGGGTAGTTATATTTTCAATTGTAATATTGCAATTTTAGTAAATAATACAAAAAATTGAATAAACAAAATAGACACTTTTTAAGGGTAATAATAGCTAGAGAAGTCTATCTAAGAGATTTAAAAAACTGTTTTGAGTATAAAAATAAATTAGCATTGTGGTATTATTAGAAAACAAAACTAAACCTTACTAAAAAATACTCCCTCTGTTTTAAAATAATTGTCGTTTAAGGTTTTTTCACGAGTATTAAGAAAACATTCAATTTTTCTGTTTTACACCTAATTAATGTATTATTTTATTTGATATCATCAATAGATAAACTTAAAGAATAGTGATAAAAGTAGAAAATATGTCAAACATCTGTATTGAAAACAGAAAACAAAAACTAATTTAAAACAAAATTTATCGATAACTAATTCAAAACGGAGGGAGTAAGAGATTATGAAAAATGTGAGCGTAATGGATTTATAGCTAGAAGTTTATCAACGATTTTTGAATTTTGATTATGTATAAAAAGATGTATTGGCTGTAGAAAATTCCTTGGAAATTAAAATATTAAACTTTTTCTAAGAATAATTCACTAAGTAGTTTTTAGACAAGGATCTTTAGTCCTTACATTCATTTAAGTTTAACGATTTGAATCCATATTGTCCGAGTTGACGCTTTATTGTCTCGATAGAAGCGCATGTTAACACTAGCAACAATGATCCGGTTTTAACGAGATGATATAACAACATCTTATGTGACAAATTAAAAAATATATTTTTCAATCTTTTGGATTTGTGTATCACTTAGCGTCAACATTTCATATGAAAGTGTATTTTTTTACATATTGAAAATGCTTAATCATCTTATGTTACTTTTTATCTAATTCTAAAACTCTTACAAAAAGTACTACAACAATAATAAAACTGAAATTAACAAGTTGACAAACAAAAAACAAAATGCAAATAAGAATTGTACAAAAATCCCACACATAAGCACGTGAAAATCAATCACCTAGTAAGAATGGAGTTAAAGAAAGATAGTAATAAAGTTAAAATCTTACTTCTTGGTTGTTTTTTTCTATTGGTGAGGGACCATCATCAAGTTTAATTCTCAGCACCACCAGAGTTAATTGAGGAAGAATTGTGGTTGCCGAAATTGATTGTGTCTCAGGAGTTCTTGATTCAATGGTAGATTTGTGGGTCCGAAGCTAATTTGTGGATGCTTTCAAAGGAGTTTGTAGAGCTGTTTCCCACTTTCAAACTTGAAGACAACCTAATTCTCTGGGATGGAAGTATTGATACGATTCACCAAACTTATGTTAGGAAGAAGACGAAGCCACGTCAGCATGACTTGAGTGAGGTGGCTGTCGACGTGAAAGCAGATGCAGAACAGAGAGAAGCCTCCAAAGGAAACAAAGTGTTTAATAATGAAGAAGCAAGGAAATACTCTGGAGGAAGTGGAGATTTTGCCGTTTGAGAGGATCAGTATAAAAGAGCCGTTGGAGAATATTTTATCTTTTATGTTTTATGTTGTTGTTGATGCCAAGCGATGTTCTTGAAGAGAAATCTATGTTGATTTCTTGTTATCGTTTTGAATGCTCTTGTTAAACGATTATTATCTCATTTCAGATTGATTACTGCTTTGGTAATCAATTAGAAATCTAATTGAATGTCATATTTGTTCTTATTTTCTGGGTTTGTGTTCGGAGACTTGAAATCTTAACATTGGGGAGGTGAAAACGGTTCGATCGAAATCTCATGGTTGTACGATACGGAGAGTTATCGCAGTGATGAATCTAAGCGGCATCTGAAAGTTTTACAAGGCAGATTTAAACGATTGTGTACAACAAAGGTTCAACAGGAGGAGAAGTTGGAATCGATGGATAGATTGTTATGGTCGGTGGTTTCTACACTGGACTAACTGGAGCGCTTTGAGATCTGAGCTGGAAAGATGAAGGATCAGCCGGAAATCTCTTGGCAAAGATAAGTCATGGACTCATGCTAGGAACCCACTCATGCTATATAGAAGAGTACATCATGAAATAGAATATATATATATATATATATGGAGGAATAGATCGAAATGCCAATACCAATTAATCATAGTAAAGAGTTTAAATATTCGCAAACAAAAAAAACTATTAGAAATTTGTAGTTGTCCCTTGTCCAATATCAAATCATGATATTGACGTTATATATTAACAAAAATTTAAACTATTTGCAAAAAAAAAAAAAAAAAAAAAAAAACAGTTAGAAATATGTAGCTGTGTCTTGTCCAATATCAAATTAGGATATTGACGTTATATATTAATAAAAGAAAATCAAGACCATAGTTTTTAGTAGAATATTTTTTACCAAATTGAAGCAGATGCAGAAAATGCAAGACCCAACTTCTGTAAGCCCATCACGTTTTCTAGATAAATGCAACGACTCAAGCGATTATACGAAAACTATAGAAATATAATTAAACAAAACATAACAAATATAGGATTCTGTTAAGTTTCAGTTCAATAAGAATCAAAGTTTTTTGTTTATTCTCTTAAACCGTTCGAAACTGGATTCATGTATTAATAGACTAGTGTATTTCACTTAAAACGTTCGAAATTGGATTTGCTAATGTGAAACAATCAACAGAACTTGATTCATATAGTTAGATCTTAGAGGATGTAATTTCAAATCAGTAATTAGCACTTCAAACGACATCAAGATAGAGCAGTACTTGTGTAAAGTTCTTTATCAACAAAAAAAAGTTGTGTAAAGTAGAGGATTGGGTGATTTGCAAAACTAACCATTTTTCATAATGATATTACGAATATAACATCATATACATATAGATTAAGAAAATAGCTAGCATCTTGTGTTCAGAAAAGACAATTTTAGTGTGGAAGTCCATTATTTATTCATTGATGGTTCTGAAAGAAAATAAACTTTATTTCATTTCATCAATTTGTTTTTTAAATAAGTGTAAATTAGATGATTTTTTTTGGCAATAAATTTTAAAACATCAATTAAGAAAAACATTTTAATTTAGATTTTCTTATCATTTCATAGGAGATAAACAAAATAAAAAATTTAAAATTTGACATTAATATATTCCAAACTAAAGTTTTGAAAGATTATATTCACTAGAATCATGTTTGCAAGAATGTCCATTGGAAATTTGAATTATGTTTATTAGAGTCATGATGTTTAGTAGTCTAATCATCAACAATAAGAGTGATGCTTTCCATAATCAAACATTGCTTGTATCTAAAACCAACAAACCCCACATTTTCCTTAAAATATATATATGAGAGGACATCATTATTTGAAAGAGAACATTCGTCTGTGTTAAGTTGTTAACGGACGTGAAGTGACCTTAGTCTAGTGGCAGATGATAAGTCCACTGATGGACAGGCACCATCACACCAGGGATCGAGTCCCTCTCCTTACAATTTGTAGGGATTAGGCTAATGGGCCGGCCAGTTGTGGCCCAAGGTTGACAAAAAAAAAAAAAGTTGTTAACGGACATAATGAAAATATTAGATATATCCAGAATAGATAATCCGTAAATTTGCTGGACTTATGTAGTTAAAATCAATACTTGTTTACGCAAACAAATTTCAGAACTAATTTGGTACTATAATTTTTATAACACATTGTAATAATGGAAATGATTAACTGATTTTAAAATTTTAAAGATATACGAATTTAAGAAATGTCTTTTCAGATATGACTACGTTTATGGAAAAGAGTTAAAAACTAAATTCTATTATTATTGATTCAATGAAAATTCCTTACCAAAAAAAAAAATCAATGAATATTAAAAATATAAATATGATTCTTTAGAAAAAGAATATTTTAGTTAATAAAAATATTAGTTATATTTTCTGTTTATGAAGCTAATATTCATGTGATATTTACTATGATAATA
The DNA here is from genome assembly GCF_000004255.2 of Arabidopsis lyrata subsp. lyrata. Lineage (NCBI taxonomy): Eukaryota > Viridiplantae > Streptophyta > Magnoliopsida > Brassicales > Brassicaceae > Arabidopsis > Arabidopsis lyrata. The sequence continues at coordinate 12,709,397 of NW_003302548.1, read as the reverse complement.
TAAACAAATAAATAAATAAATAAATATATATATATATATATATATATCAGATTCAAATATATAGATGGAGTGTGGAAGTCGAAACTCACACTAAGTTTTTGTGTAGATTATTTAAAGTTGAAAACTTCGTATTGCTTTCCTCATACCTCGTTCATAACTCAAATTTTCTTTTAGTTGCGTAATAAATTTAACATAAACCAAAAAAAAACTCGTGATTCTTTTGTGTTAAATTGTAAATGGGTTTCTGATGTATGTGTGTTTACACTTTTACTTGGACGAAAAGTAACACCAACAGAGAGATTTTAGTAATCAAAGCCAATATTATGTGAAGTAAATGTTCACAAAGGAAAGACTGTTTTCAACTCTCATTTGTCGATTAATATATGAATGAATTACCGGATTGGGCTTTATTTCAGCAAAAATTATAGATTTGGGACAGATCGTCGGGACTCACGTTTTAGGCATTACTTTTATCATGGAAGAACGATTTTACCCTTCAAAACTGCAACAACCTAACTCAAAGAAACAACAATCTAAACTCTAAATTCAATCAAATTTCAACTCAATTAGGCAAAAGAGAATGATCTCCAAAGAATATAGAAGATGGAGATGAAGATGAATTGCTGGAATTAAAGATGAATGGAGAAATAGCATTTCCGGTCATGAAAACCTCTCTCCGACGGTTACGCATTTACCCTTGGGTTTAGTCTATATTATCTAGGGTTTAGTTTTCTTTATTCAACACTTGATTAATTGAAAAGAGGGTTGTGTTTGGGGAAAGAGATGATGGTTGTCGTCAGAACAAGGGTTGTGGTTTTGGGAAAGAAACGTGGGTTGTGCTCGGGGAGAGGAGGAGGAAGAGATGTAGAAGACAAGGGTAAATGCGTAATTTCGTGTAGCCCAGAAATATCTAAAACTGAAACCCAGGTAAATAATCTCTTATCTAAAATTTTTGGCCCAATAAATGTCCAATTCGGTAATAATCCATTAATATATTGTCCCCATTTTTGGTTGATAGAGAATCAAAGTAAAGCAGACTTACCAAAGATACATATATAGACTATAGAGGAACAGTTCTTACTATTTCAAAGAAAAAGCCGACAACCAATTCTGAACTTTTAATAATAAAAAAATGTGTTCATATACATAGATGAAAATTGGCATGATACAAGTAGAAAATCCAGTGATGAGAAGAAAAGGTTTAGGCCTTTCATGTCTTTAGGAAATGAAATCATGGGCTCGTGGCCTTTTAATCATATGGGCCATAGAAAATTCCGACACAAAATATTAGTGTATAAACAACCTTCAAAATTGTTGCTTTAGTTTCTTCATAAAGTGAGAAAAGATTTGCTCCTTTTCTTTTTCATTTCTACAGCAATAGTGTATATCACTTGCTTACTTAAGTTAATTTGAACCTTATTGTTGGTGTCGGATCCCGCACCAGAGGTCCAGGACCAACCAAAGATTGCCACGAAGTCAGGGTAACGGCCCATAAGGGGTAAAGCCCATTAGACCCACAAATCAAAAGAACAGTCGAAGTGGTTATCACCATAAGGAGAATCCGAAGTGACTGCACCTCGACACGAGTCCGGAGACGAAGTCGTGGTTAAGTCGGTTCAAGGACATTTGGGCCAAAAGGCGAGGCCCATGAAGATCAGAATCAACTCAAATTCGAACGTTAAACATTAAAATCAAAGATCAAAACGGACACATTTAAGAGAGAATAATTGTACTTAATTAGCCACTTAAATGTCGTTTTTCTATGTATAAATATAAAGGCCAATGGTCATGTAAAGGGGATCTTCCTCTCGAGTAAGAAATACTATAGCAATTTTTGTAGCAATTCATAAGCTTTTTACATATTTATTTTTGTCCCTCAAGAGTAATCTTTCCTACTTAATAAAAATACTTGAGTATGAGAATCCGACATCCACATTTTGGCGCCGTCTGTGGGGAAAGAGGATTCTTGAGCGGTCAGATTTTTCTTTACTACATTTCCATTTCCGAGATAAGCAGCAATGTCCGGAGGAGACGCAGTTGAGCCGTCATTGGCCGAAACCCTCAAAGCCATGCAACAAACTATGTCGGAAATGTCGCAGAAGTTCTCGAATGTGGAAAAGGCCGTCGACACGTTACAAACGTCCCAGGTATCTCTTAGTCAAAACGTCAGTACTATACAAACTCGTGTTCGCTCTTTAAGTGCAGGAAATCCTGTGGGAATCCGAAGAAGGATATTCAACTCGCCAAGTTCCGTTGTGCGAAATGAAACCAGCGGACAAACAACTCCTGGTGCTACTAATAATGTAATTCAGCCATCGGAGGGAGAGACACAGCTCGAAGATGAAGTTCAACTTGCAGATCAATACGAGCAGGAAAACCTCGACCAGTTCGAGACTATGAGGAAGGTTAGTCAGGAACTAAAAGAAATGAAGTCAAAGTTCCATCAGGCTACGAGTTCGGAGCCGGATATCAATCGAGTCATTGAAGAAGCTAGGCGAACACCTTTCATTCCGCGAATCGCAAGTTTAAGAATCAAAGATTCTCGGAAGCTCAAGTTGGACCCTTACAGTGGATTGGAGGATCCGAAGAGCTACCTCGCAGCTTTCCTGATAGCTGCCGGAAGAGTCGAATTGGACGAAGCTGATGAGGATGCAGGGTACTGCAAGCTCTTTTCAAAAAATCTATGTGGCCAAGCTCTAAAGTGGTTCACCCAATTAGAGCCGGGTTCGATCAGCAATTTCGACGAACTATCAGCTGTGTTCTTAAAAAAATATTCCATCCTTATGGACAAAAGTGTTTCGGATGCCGATCTTTGGAACCTGTCACAAGGATCAAATGAGTCACTTCGAGATTTTATCACCAAGTTCAAAGGAGTGCTGTCAAAGCTCCCAAGAATCTCGCAGCAATCAGCTTTATCTGCCCTACGAAAAGGATTGCGACATGATTCAAGGTTTAAAGAGGATTTAATACTTCATAAACCAGACACAATTCAGGATGCACTCTTCCGCGCAAACAACTGGATGGAAGTAGAGGACGAAAAAGAAAATTTCGCCAAAAGAAATAAACAAGAGAAGCCGGCAATTACTGTCCCTATCAAGAAGTTTGAATCTAGGGAGAGCAAAGGACCAAGAAAATTTGGGTCGCAACCCTTCAACGGTGTTGTCGGAAAGCAATTCCAAGGGAAAGGAAGGTCAAACACTTGGATCCGTGATGAAAGTTTATATTGCGATATTCATAACGTAACCGGATATTTAACCAAGGATTGTAGTGTCCTTAAGAGGCATCTCGCGGAGCTTTGGGCCAGCATAGATCTTTCCAAATTCAATATAAAAGATTTCGTGAAAGAATACCACGAAGCAAGGGGTAACTCCAAAGACCAGAATTCCAAAAGACCGAAGTTATCTAATGAAGAAGAGCCAAGGAGTTCGAAGGGTAAGATTAATGTGATTCTTGGAGGTTCTAAATTTTGCCGAGATTCGATAAGTTCCATCAAGAAACATAGGCGAAATGTTTTACTCAAAGCAAGTTTGAGTGAAGAAGTCGATTTTCAAGGTGCATCAATATCATTTGACGAAGAAGAAACGCGGCATCTCGAGAGACCTCATGATGATGCATTAGTCATTACCCTGGACGTTGCCAACTTCGAAGTGTCAAGGATTCTTATCGATACGGGCAGTTTGGTCGATCTAATCTTTTTAAGTACTTTAGAAAGAATGAGAATTAGTCGGGCAGACATAATAGGGCCTCCATCTCCGTTAGTAGCATTCACAAGTGAATCAGCCATGTCCCTCGGAACAATCAAGCTACCAGTCCTTGCCAAACGGGTGTCAAAGATCGTGGATTTTGTTGTTTTTGATAAGCCCGCGGCTTACAACATCATCCTCGGGACTCCTTGGATTTATCAAATGAAGGCAGTCCCCTCTACGTATCATCAATGTATCAAATTTCCAGCACCAAATGGAGTGGAAACAATTCGGGGGGATCAAGAAGCTTCAAGAACATGTTATCTAGCTAGCCACCGTTTGAAGATTCAATAGCAATTAACGAAGCCCGAAAAAGAGGGACTAAGACAAAAATTTCCTAGCGGGCAGAAAAGAGATGATGTAGTAATCGAAGTAGTGTTGAAAGAAGACAAACCGGATCGGAAAATTCGAATTGGAGCTACTTTGACTGGGCAAATAAAGGAAGCTTTGATCGAGCTTTTAAGGAAAAACGAAACATCATTTGCATGGTCAGCGGCGGATTTGCCTGGCATAGATCCAAGCATAATTTGTCATGAACTAAACGTGGATCCAAGTTTCAAGCCTATAAAGCAAAAAAGAAGAAAGCTCGGAGTAGAACGAGCAAAAATAGTAAACGACGAAGTGGACAAACTTTTAAATATAGGGTCCATAAGGGAAGTACAATACCCAGAATGGGTAGCAAACACTGTCGTGGTTAAAAAGAAGAATGGAAAAAATAGAGTTTGCATCGACTTCACGGACCTCAATAAAGCATGTCCTAAAGATAGTTTCCCGCTCCCGTATATAGATCGACTCGTAGAGTCCACCGCTGGGAATGAACTGCTGACATTCATGGATGCTTTCTCGGGTTATAATCAAATAATGATAAACCCCGAGGACCAAGAAAAAACGTCATTTATCACGGATAGAGGTATCTATTGTTACAAAGTGATGCCTTTTGGTTTAAAAAATGCAGGAGCAACTTATCAACGGTTGGTTAACAAAATGTTCCACAATCATCTCGGGAAGACAATGGAAGTCTACACAGATGACATGTTGGTTAAATCATTAAAGAAGGAGGATAACGTTAAGCATCTAGAGGAATGTTTCGATATTCTCAATAAGTATCAAATGAAGCTGAACCCGGCAAAGTGCACATTCGGAGTCCCATCCGAAGAATTTCTCGGCTATATTGTGACAGAGAGAGGGATTGAGGCCAATCCAAATCAAATCAACGCCTTTCTAAACATGCCATCTCCAAGAAACTTCAAGGAAGTACAACGGTTGACTGGGCGGATTGCGGCTTTGAATAGTTTTATCTCGAGATCAACAGATAAGTCTTTACCCTTCTACCAAATTCTAAAAGGAAACAAAGGATTCCTTTGGGACGAAAAGTGTGAAGAAGCTTTTGGGCAGCTTAAGGCATACTTAAGTACCCCACCTATATTATCCAAACCGGAAGTGGACGAAAAGCTTTATCTGTACGTGTCAGTTTCAAACCATGCGGTTAGTGGAGTCCTGGTCCGGGAAGACCGCGGGGAGCAAAAGCCGATTTACTATATAAGTAAGTCAATGACGGATCCGGAAACCAGATATACAATGATGGAAAAACTCGCACTCGCGGTGGTGATTTCGGCTCGGAAGCTGCGTCCATATTTTCAATCTCATCCGGTTGAAGTATTAACCAACCAGCCACTCCGAACAATACTTCATAGTCCAAGTCAGTCCAGACGTTTGGCAAAATGGGGGGTGGAATTAAGCGAGTACGACATAGAATTCAAAAGCCGGATCAGTATGAAAGCTCAGGTTTTAGCAGATTTCCTAACCGAGCTACCAATACCTGGAACGATAGAGCAATCGGAGAACCAAACTTGGAAATTACATGTAGATGGGTCTTCATCAAAGCAAGGATCCGGAGTGGGAATCAAGTTGGAATCTCCAACATCGGAAATTCTAGAACAATCATTCCGATTATTATTTAATGCTTCCAACAATGAGGCAGAATACGAAGCCCTAATTGCCGGACTTCGATTGGCACAAGGGGTGGGAGCTAAGGGAATAGTCGCTTATTGTGATTCGCAATTAGTAGTTAACCAGTTTAATGGAGACTACGAGGCCAAGGACTCAAGAATGGAAGCATACCTCAAAGTGGTGAAGGATCTATCTAAAAATTTCTCGAAATTCGAATTAATTCGCATACCCCGGGGAGAGAACACAACCGCGGACGCACTTGCCGCGTTAGCATCAACATCAGATCCTGACTTGAAAAGTGTTATTCCAGTAGAATGCATTTCGGAACGAATCAGTCAAGAGAACAAAGAAACACTCGTCGTTACAAGATCTCGAGCAGCGGCACGTGACCGTGATGAACCGGAGGTCGAACTGCCACCCATCAAACGGAGGAAATCAAAGGGATCAAACACATCTAATAAGGAACCCATTGTCTTAGCAGAAGATGTGATTCCAGAAACAATATTAGAAACCGAGCCATTGATCGAGGAGGATATTCTTGAACCAAACGAACATCCCGAACCAGAGCCACGAGTATTTCACAAGGTCGACCAAATTCCGGCTAAAGACTGTGGGGCTGACTAGAGGGAGCCAATAAAACACTACATCATGACAGGCGAGCTCCCAAAGAATAAGTGGCAGGCCAGGAAAATGAAAATCGTTAGCGCAAAATTTTGTCTATCAAATGATGCATTGTATAGACGAGGTGTCAGTGACCCTTACTTATTATGCATTTTTGGGCTCGAAGTCGAAATCGTCATGAGCGAAGTGCATGAAGGATTATGTGGGAGTCATTCATCAGGAAGAGCTATGGCTTTTAAAGTTAAAAGAATGGGATACTATTGGCCCACTATGATCACGGATTGTGTTAAATTCGCCCAAAGATGTAAGCGCTGCCAACTCCATGCACCATTGATCCATTAACCTTCGGAGTTATTCTCTTCCATCTCCGCCCCATACCCGTTTATGAGGTGGTCAATGGACATCATTGGACCATTGCACAGATCAACTCGAGGTGTACAATACCTTTTGGTCTTGACGGACTACTTTTCAAAGTGGATTGAAGCTGAGGCATATGTTGGCATCAAGGATTCGGCGGTGAAGACTTTCATTTGGAAGAATATTATATGTCGACATGGAGTTCCGTACGAAATAGTCACTGATAACGGGCCACAATTCATTTCACAAGAGTTTGATGCCTTTTGTGCGGACTGGGGAATTAAAGTCAGTTACTCTACTCCACGATATCCGCAAGGAAACGGTCAAGCCGAAGCCGCGAACAAGACGATACTTAGCAATCTCAAGAAACGCTTGAATCATCTAAAGGGAGGATGGTATGAAGAACTCCAACCCGTCTTATGGGCCTATCGTACAACCCCTAGGCGACCTACCGGAGAAACTCCATTCTCTTTGGTTTATGGCATGGAGGAAGTAGTACCAGCTGAACTCAACGTACCCGGACTTCGCCGAACAGAAGCACCATTATATGAGGAAGAAAATTCAGCAATGCTTAATGATTCACTAGATACCATAAATGAAAGGCGTGATCAAGCTTTGATTCGAATTCAGAATTACCAGCAGGCAGCAGCCCGATATTACAACTCTAAAGTCAAAAGTAGGCCGTTCTTCGTGGGAGATTATGTGTTAAGGTGCGTCTTTGACAATAAAAAAGAAGAAGGTGCCGGTAAACTCGGTATTAATTGGGAAGGACCTTACATTGTTACCAAAGTGGTTCGAAACGGTGTTTATAGGCTGAAAGACTTAGAAGACAGGCTAGTCAAGCGACCTTGGAATGTGATCAACCTAAAGAAGTTTTATGTTTAAAGCTACATGCATTTTTTATGTACATGAACTACGGTGTGGCTTGATCCCGAAATGGGTACGTAGGCAGCTCAAAAACGAGTTCAGCTATTAATAAAATTTTGTTTTATTTCTTTATTAAAGGAAAAGGTTCGACTGTGCGAACAAGTGAAGCAAATAAAGGTCCGGCTATGCGAACATACAAGATATTGGAAATAAAGCGTTTATTCAAACAAATAAGACGGAATATCCCTCATCGTTCACTTCGGATTAGGGAAATCTTGTTGATGAACAAAACACTTCAACTCCTTGACCAGCAAGGTCGAGGATTGGCATCATGCAGTCCAGAATTCGAGCGAGATCAGAGATTCCAAGCTCGATCCATTCTCCGGGGTGAGAGCCAAGGATGTGAAGATCTCTCGATACCGTAGTAAACCTGCATTGCATTCGGTTAATCTTCTTCCGGAGTCTCTTCTTTTCCAATGTAACCTTCCGATACTGAAGCGCAAGTGCCTCTATGAATGCCATCGCTGTTCCTTGGTCTCTGATTGGGAGATCCCTGATCAAAGCGCACGGAGCTCGGATCTGAGATCTGAAGAAGCCGCGAGGTGGAAGAGGCTGCCTGTTTGGCTCATTTGGAACATCTTCGTTTATCATTCCGATCCAGGAGAAGTCGGACATAGATTCTGAACATCGAAGGTTGAACTCTATACCTGCTAAAATGAAAAAGAATGGTGAGGAGTAAAGGGAAATTGAGACCATAATTTATAAGAACGTCATATCCCTTGGAGTGATTTGCGGAGAGATTTATGCTCTTAAACCGATCCTGCATTAAAAGACGTATCTCCGAGAATATTTTGAAGAATAAGGGAAATTGTAAATGTTTCCTTAAATAAAAAAGGGGGCCGAAGCCCATTACGAGTTCAAAATAGGAGCAGAATTAGAGAACATTTATGGAAGAGGCTCAGGAACAGGTTCCTTCATCGCCGGTTTAGTTTTCGAAGTGGACGCCTTGTTATTGGCATCCACTTCGGGATGATCCCGAATGCGTTTCCGACGGGTGTTGGCATCCTCCTCGTCTTCTTCTTCGCTATCAGATGGAGCGGTATAGACCGGGGCATTCACAGGCCCCAGAACTCCCTTAGCACGGAGATACATCCGGAGCATCTTCGGGATCTCAGCAACAGAATGAAAGTTCCGCCATTCCCATTGAAAGGGGTCACTTTCCAGAGCTCTTATCTTCCTCTCCACACGAGCGATGCGAGCCTCTAGTGTTTGCCTTTTGAGACCTAGCCGCTGCCTCTCGTCACACAAGCGACAGTGCTTGTCAACGACCTAGAATAAAGATAAGTAGGTAAAAAGAAGAAAGCGGAAAAGTTTTGATCAAAGAAGATAAGTACTAAACCTTATCCAGGAAATCGCAAGCCTCTTTCTTTTCCTTCGAAGGGAAGTGAAACACGGCGTGCGGGAAGAGAACACCTGCCGGCTCGAATCCATCGCCGGACAGAAAAAGCGGGCTACCGGGATCAACGGGGACTACGTTTTCGTTTTCCATTGATATGGTGCTTATCGAATGAATTATGAAGTTTCTTGAGGAAAGATCAAAGGCAAACAATTTCCTATTTATAATAGGAATAGGGTTTGTCTTGGAAACAAAAAATCATTAATGATGGCGTGCCCTAGTAACTTAAACCATTTTTGGAAATCGAGAAAAGGCAGTTATTGCCTTAAAGACGAGCCGCTTTTCCTACTTTCAAGAAACAAGAAGGGAAAGAACAACCGTCGCATTAACTACAAATGTTTCTACGGCCCAAGCCCAACAAATTTACCGAGTTGACTAAACCCGAAGGGGGGAACTCGTGTTAAGCCGAGCTCAGTTCTCGCATTCTAAAAAGAAAGGTCTGATCAGCCTAAAAATCTCGAAAACATAACCACAAGGCCACAAAAGGTTAAAAGCGGACTTTGCAAACCCGCACGTAGCTTTAACCAAACCCTCTTGGGATCATAACCTAGAAAGGTTTAAAGGCCTCCTCAGGCGAATATCTTGTCAAAAAAAGTAATGATAAAGCCTCCTTAGGCGAAAACAAGTTCGAAATTAAGTTTTAAACTAAATAGGACAATCCCCAGTTTAAAAGTGGACACAACCACTACGGATTGACAGCCACCTCGGATTCTGGCTCGGCTGTCGAAGTTTCATTCACCCCCTTGACTGGTGCTTGATCAGACGAAGCTCCTGGTATGCTCTCCACGGTACAACCATCTTCCGGGGTGACCTCCGGTGCCCCAGGAACTTCGGGTGGGATGACATCTTCCGTCCCACTTGAGCCTAGGAAGGACAATTCCAGTCAATTAAAAAATATAAGGCAAGAAAAAGGTAGTAAGAGTCAGGAACCAAAGGTTACCTGCCCAGTCTAGACCCGATTCACTTATGGGAGGTGATTCTGTGAAGAATTCCTCGAAATGGTGAGGGTTGAAGGTTGAAGTAGGAAGAGCTGCCAAGCGACTCCGCTTTTCAGATAGATTAGCCGACAGTTCGGTCCTTTCTTGCACTTCGGAGAAATCTTCATCGTGGATTTGATCCAACAGAATCAGGTTGCTCTCATGCTCCTTGATGTCTGATTCCAGATCTGACCTAACTTTCTCGGTTTGAATGAAGCGGATAGCCCCTTGAATCAACTCCATTCCGCGTCCCTTGACCTCTTTTCTGGCCTTCGAAGCCGACCTTGCCAACTCGGAGTCTCGTAGCTTGGTTATCGCCTTGTATTTCGCATCAAGTTCGGCAAGTTATTTATGCAAGGTGTAAGCAGTTGATTCGGATTCACATAGCCTACCTTGAACGCCGGTAAATTCATCCTGAAGTTGATTATTCCGGTCATATTGGTCTTGCAACTCGCTTTTCACTTTTGCGAGTTCGGATGTGAGATTGTCAACTCGATCTTCCAGTTCTTGCCTAGAGCTGGAAGAGGAGTGAAGGTCGGCCTCAAGAGCAGAAAGTTTTTTCTTCCACGTAACAATCTCCTTTTCCCGGTCAATGACCAGCCCCTCGTAATGTTCAATCATGTCATTAAGCTCGCCGTTAGCCTGGCATGATGCATAAAACCAGGATGGCCAGTCAGTTCGAAGAATGGCAGCACAGTCAGAAAAATAAAGCGGAACTAACCCGAGATGAATGATGAGCGTGAAGCAAGTAGCATTCACGAATCGCAGGGCGCCACTTGTCGAAATCTGGCAAGATCGCATCCGATCGGGTCTTGAAGCATCGGAAAACGCTGCCTTCTTTCTCCATAGCTACGAAGGAAGAAGTGTTGTAGAAATTGGAATCTGGACAAAGATAAAAACTTTTAATTGAATATAAATCACCAAACCTGAAAGCGATTTGACTTGGGGGACAAGAGCAGGCTTCAACTTCGAGGAAGCATCTCGAAACTCAGAATCTCCCTTTTTAGGAGATGCGCTCCGGGCAGTCTTCTCGCTATCAGGCTGGGAAGAGGAAGACATATCAACAGGTCGGGGAGGACCCCTTGGTTCAGTAGGAGGGGACGATCGAGGTGAACGGTCAGTCCGGGCCCTTGATTTCTCCCTTCGCGGAGAAGAGTCACTACGAGATGACTTGTCTCTCTTCCTGCGAACCAAGTTCTTAAGTGGTTCATTGCTAAAATCATCTCGGGGAGGACGAGGAGAATCACGACGTTCGCGACGAGGTGTTAACCTATAAGCAGCAACGGATCTGGCTCCCTCGGTGCTGTTGTCATCAACCAGCAGGGTCCTGCTGTAGTCTTTTTTGTCAATGGCGGCCGCAAGGAACGCCTTGTTTTCATCGTAAGCCTCTGCTATCGGCTTGGAGAGTTTCTTACGCTGGGCAGTGAGGGCCCGAGATGACATTCCCTGAGTTGAGGGAGGAGGCGGAAGACGATGAAGTAGATTGGGGGGACTCATCCTGAGTTTTCGGTTGGCTTCGAAGAACTGATCGAGGGTGAAAGAATTCCAAAGGGTTTCCCTTTCAAGGATTGTTTTGAAGAACTTGACGAATTCTTCAGTCGGAAGAGTCGAAGCGATGAAAGCTGCGAAGTGAAACAACGAGTTTGATCAGTAAAAAATAAAACAACCAGGAAAGGAATATACAACCTAATTTCTACCAGGCTTCGCAGACCACTTCGATGGGAGTACATCAGAAAGATTTCCAATTGAAGCAGGAGTTTTCTTAATCAGGAACCAAGGATGGTGCCAGTTTTCATCTTTGTTCGGGAGGTGCGAAATGACGTTCCTGTTGGCATTTGGATACGCCGAGAAGTACCCAGTTTTCTTTGATGAACTCCTTACGCTTAGGAGTTCATTCAGCTCTGGGACTCCAATAACGTAGCCAGCCTCTGCCGCAACGGTTATGATCCCGAGGATGGTTCGGAGGAGATTGGGGGTTAGTTGAGGTAAAGCAATCTCAAGAGCCGCCAGGTATCGAACTAAGGCTTCGGGAAGGGGGAAGGTCAATCCGCAGCCCTTGAAGTAGATTTCATAAACACAAAAGTAGCCGTCGCGGTGGTTCTCCGGGGATTCCGTAGGGTCGGCTATCTGCGCTTCTGCTATGATTCCAGGAGGAATCTGACAAAGCCCCTTTAATCGCTCGAGGGATTGAAGAGTACAGGTGGATTTGTAATGCGGATCGGCAATGTCGTTAGGACGAGTGCATTCGTCGTTGCTAGAACGTCTCTCGTCGTAAGACGGAGATTCAGGTCTCTCAGAATCGGAAGTCATCAGAGAAAAATGAAAAATTCAATATCCGGCGAAGAGGGGTTCGGCGAAGAAAAGTAGAGAGATGTTTTGATTAAAGCACAAAAGTAAAAGTAGAAAATGATGATGAAAAGAAGTTACCTTACACAAGCTAAATGATGGAACCGCCTCGGAAGTTGTGTGGGAAGTGGGAAGGTTTTTCCCGTTTTAATAGTAATTAATTAATATACGGTCATAATGATGACAGATGTCACTCGGTTAAAAATGGCTAGTGCCGAAATTAAAGGAGTGATGAGATTTTTGGCGGGAAATCAGAAAGATTCTCGAACGCAATCTTTGGTCATTTCAGCATTAAAATCTTCCGAATTGAGGTAGCACTTCGGAAGACTTGGGGGGCTAATTGTTGGTGTCGGATCCCGCACCAGAGGTCCAGGACCAACCAAAGATTGCCACGTAGTCAGGGTAACGGCCCATAAGCGGTAAAGCCCATTAGACCCACAAGTCAAAAGAACAGTCGAAGTGGTTATCACCATAAGGAGAATCCGAAGTGACTGCACCTCGACACGAGTCCGGAGACGAAGTCGTGGTTAAGTCGGTTCAAGGACATTTGGGCCAAAAGGCGAGGCCCATGAAGATCAATTCGAACGTTAAGCATTAAAATCAAAGATCAAAACGGACACATTTAAGAGAGAATAATTGTACTTAATTAGCCACTTAAATGTCGTTTTTCTATGTATAAATATAAAGGCCAATGATCATGTAAAGGGGATCTTCCTCTCGAGTAAGAAATACTATAGCAATTCATAAGCTTTTTACATATTTATTTTTGTCCCTCAAAAGTAATCTTTCCTACTTAATAAAAATACTTGAATGTGAGAATCCGACATCCACACTTATATACGAGTAGAAAGTTTTCCAATCTTTATAGATTTAACTGATTTTAGTATGAATGTTAAAAAATAAATGTACATATAATTATATTTTAATTGAGAAATACTTATGGAATTGTTGAATTCATAATTTGTGTTTACTAATCGATGACCCCTATGATGTATATCATCAAATTTAGAGAAAATTAATTTGCATCAAATCCAAATATTCTTCAAATAAAGATGTTGTGGTATGGTTACATGAAAAATATACCGTACGGGTTATACCTATACGGCTTTTTCTATGAAAATTCGATTCCAGCAAATTGTATTTCTTCACGTAGTATGAATTAGGTTATGGATAAGGCTATCCAAAAATGTAAAAAATATACATTTAAGCGAGCACATTATCACCACTAATATAAATACAAGTACATGGTGGCCTTGTAAAATCAACTAAATAGAAAGCAATACAATGATGTGTTATGGTCTCTTTCTTATCATACAAAAGAGTTAGTTTATCTTATCTTTTTTTATTGTTTCATTTTCACCTTAATCACAAGAAAGAAAATCATTGAGTTTTCCCAACAATATTTATCATCATATTAACACCATCAATCACTTCATACTAGATCCAAAAGAGTACAATATTTTCAAATCTTCTAAGAAATCTACTATCTTTTTTTTTTTGATGTCAAAGTAAATCTACTATCTTAGCATCACGAAATAGAGTTAGAAATGATAAAACTACATAAGAATAAAAACATGAAATAAGCACTAAAATTTAAAGATGACACGCATCAAAACAAACTCACCTATAGCTAAGGGTGTCAAGTTGGTTAAACCAAACCAAACCAATCCATATCCATATGAGTTTAGTATCTAATGGATGATGAGTCAATCCAAACCATTTGCTAAATGGTTTGGATGAAACCATAACTCATTTAAATTATTGGATTAATGGATAAACTCATTTAATCCATTTAATAAATTTTCCATGATCTAAATAATTATCATACTACAATCATCATCATCATACTACTATAATCATTCATGATCATAATCATCATCATACTATTATCATCTCATCATCATCATCATCATCATCATCATCACCAGCTTAAAAATAAGAAACAGACATCAAGTTCTTGAATTCAAAACACAACAACTTAAGCTGCATAAACTCAGTGAAACACAAAAGATTTGTCCAAACATGGAAAAGGAAACGTGTGATCGATTCGATCAATGTATAAGAGAGACACTGGAACTTTCACTCGAATCCTAACAAACAAACTCTTAAATTGGTGAAACTCAATGGACAAGGACAAACATATAAGGCAAGATATAAACGAACAGAGCACTAATTAATGAAATAGATGTTTTTCCACGATCAGCAAGCTAGAAGGCTCATGTTAAAGTGACCAGTATATATGTACATAATATATATAAAAAAAACACTTGCACAAGAAGGGTTAGACAATGCAATCAACGATAGTTTAAATCAAACAAAACACTTACTCTCTGATTTTGCTTGCACGAATGAAACAATAGAAATTGATCCATCAAGCATATATTATTATAATAAGACATCATTCTCATCACAAAGTACCTTCCGGAACCTTAAGTTCGACGGTGGTGGTAGTGAAATCGAAATCGGATTCCTTAGGGAAACCACTCACGTAGTCTTTCAATGTTGGTGGTGGTGGCGCTTGCCTTTGAGAGCCTTTCCGATGGTTCACTTCGTCGGCCGGAGACTTGATCGGTAAGAGAGAAGAACGAGACCCTTATCAAAGCTTCGAAAAACCCTTTGGCGAATAGAGATAGCGAGAGATTGATGGTGGTGAGAGATCGATGGTGGTGAGAGATTGATGGTGGTGAGAGTTGTGAGGCTGAGGAAGAGAGATCGATGATGGTGAGAAACCGGTTTAGTAAACCGGTTTAGACATTTTATTCGGTTATATTCGGTTTACATATTTGATTTAGAATATTTAATTTCTACTGGTTTGGTTATGAGTAATCCACTAATCCACAATAATCCAAACCATTTCAATCCAATTCATTAAACTCATTAATCCATTTAATCCATTAATCCATTAAGATCCAAATTTCTCATTCATTAGATCCACGGATTGGATTGGTTTGGATTGATCCATTAATTTCAATCCATTTTGACACCTCTACCTATAGCATACAAAAACAAAACAAAACGACAAAAGTAAAATTCGATAATATTGTAAACATTTATCCCCAAAAAATGGGTAAAAAAGTTTACACAAGTAATGAATATAAGGATACACGTGGCGATTATCAAGCAAAAGAAATCAAAATCAATCGTCCTCGCGTAGTACACTTGTAGGTCCCACCTATCTTCTATAAACATTTTATAAAACTTTTTACTTTTTTCTCTGCGAATCCAAAAACAAAAAAAAACTTCTTCTTCTTCTTTTCGCCATTAACACCTGAAAGAAATGAGATAAGAGAGAACAAAACCAAAAATAATGGTGGGACTAAGTATTGTTTTGGAGATGACTAACAACAACAACAACACTCTCAACAGTGACGGTGGCTTAATTATTAGTCCTAAAGTCGTCAACAAAGCCAACGTTATCGTCACCACCACCGTGACGACGGACACGACTAATCTCCGTCGTTGTTATCAAGATTCTGGATTTCTCGAACATTGTTTTCTCTGTAGAAGAAAACTTCTTCCTGCGAAAGATATCTACATGTATAAGTAAGTCATCATCAATAATGGGCTTTTTTTTGTTTGTTCTTGATTTTGTTTTTTTTTCATGAGATCTTTTTTTTTGTTTTTGAATTTTGGTTAGAGGTGATAGAGCGTTTTGTAGCGTGGAGTGTAGATCGAAGCAGATGATTATGGACGAAGAAGAAAGTTTGAGAAGAGAGTATTGTTCGTTAATGGATGTTAAGAAGAAGAAATCTGAATCTCCGGCGACGGCGCCGTCGCGTTACCGCCGAGATCCGAGAAACCTAGCAGGCGGTTTCGCTTACTGAAGCAGAGAGAATCGCAAAGACTGAAAAAGTTGTGTGGTTTTGACTTTTTTACCCTTAGGCTAAGTTTTGTCGTTTTGTTTAATAACGTGTAAAGCCGAGAGGGTGTTTTGGGTATTTCAGAGCTTTTTTTGCATATCTATGGGAGCCCCTAGTAAAATATTTTAATTAAGTTTAGTATTTAACTATTTATTTTATCTGATTGAGACCTTTCTGAGTTCATTAAGTTTAATGTTGATGGAACTAACTTAGATTAGAGTTTTATTTAGTTCGTTTATAATTATAATAGTCTGGCCACCATGCAACTTTATTTTAAAAAATTAGAAATTGTAAGAAGATGAGAAACGAAAGGGATTTTGTGATCTTAAATAAGTGATTAGTGATAGACTACGTTGATCTAATCCACAAACCGACAAACAAAAGGGACACGTAATAAGTACTATATGTTTTTCTTTTATTATATAGTATAAATAAAGATATTCTCTTGATTTCATGCGAATTTTAGCTTCAATGTGTGGGAGAATCTTTAAGCTTTAACCGACATAAGTTTGTGTATATTTATATTCACATATAGATCAACGTATACGAATTTATTTTTAGGATTTCAACGAAACTCTAAACATTTACCAACTTACATACTTTTTCTTTAGTTTAAAGTTGACTACAAAACAAATGTATGCACATCACTAGACAAGAAGAAATGGATTATATCGAACCTTTTTTA
This sequence comes from Arabidopsis lyrata subsp. lyrata, assembly GCF_000004255.2. Lineage (NCBI taxonomy): Eukaryota > Viridiplantae > Streptophyta > Magnoliopsida > Brassicales > Brassicaceae > Arabidopsis > Arabidopsis lyrata. Next base: position 12,692,535 of record NW_003302548.1, on the reverse strand, counting down.
GATCATTTACTTTGTTTTATTCATAAAGGAAAAGCATCATTTCGTAATTCGTATAGTGTCCAAGAAAACTAATTCAGTACTACAAAAACATGTCATTAACATGTTATATTCAGTCAACAAAAATATCTTAGATGTTTTTTCCCATACTGATGAAAAAAAGGATTTATGGTTCTCGTGTCAGAAAGTACGTTTCTAAGTGACAATCACCAAAAGTTTATACGTATCAAAATGGTAAGGATCATAAACGATCACTGAAATTCAAATATCATTCGGTAAAGAAAAAATTTTCAATGATGAATATTCATTTATATTAACCTAAAGAAAACGGTAAGAAATGTTGGCAAAACAATCCTATAAATTTGTGCAATCTTTGATGTAACTAAAGTCATGAAAAAGAGATGACACAACTCGAAAGAAAATATATATAATTTCGGTATATAAAAATATAAATTTGTGGGTGATTGTAATTGCGGTTGCACTTGTTTAATTCTTATGTGAAAATATAATTTCACACGATATAAATAATACTAGTAAATAAATGTTAATATCCCAAACAATTACTTACAAAGTCGTATAAACGATTTAGTAATGATATCCATTTCTGCAAATTTTTTAACTTTCATCTAATGTGTTTTTAAACTTGTCCAATCCCTAATGGAAATATCAGAAGATTTTTTTTTTCAAAAAAATGAAGCAAGAGATCATTCAAGTGGGTTGAGACTAGTAGAGTTTTTTTCATGTACAATTTGAACGTTTAGGTCGAAATCAAGACAAATCTTTTATAATTTTGCCATATAATTTTCAGATTAATAAAATAAATTTCATGCAGCAAAAATAAATTTTTGGTGTTGACCAACACGATGGCGATCGTTAAGAGTATTTATCAATTGGTCAAAACTCACAAGATTCTTAGTTTTCTTAGGTTTTGGAATAATGTGGGGCAAATATATTTTGGCATTTTACTTTGTCTTTATGTAAATAATATATACAGTATGTCCCATGAAATGTAATTGATTAGTGCTCCACATTCATTGGATTCGACTGTAAAAGACACTGAGGTCCCTTACCTATATGTCTCTTTCTCACTTTCTGTTGATTCCGAAAATCACACAATAAATTTGTTTAAAGGAGGAAAACAAATTCAATTAACTCTCTCTTGCTATTTGTGATCAAAGACTCGAATAAAATGGTGAATTTGATTGCTGAGAGACAACGTTAAGGTTTAACTCAAAAACAATCGAGAAAACTAGGGTTTTTTGTATAAAGTTACGGATCCCCTGAATAGAGGACAAACCCCTCTATTTATACATGATTAAGGCGGTTTTAGGATTTGTTAATCTTCTAAATCTTCGGAGCTTATCTTCTGCTTTTCCTTTCTTTTCGCGATTCTCGTTTTTTTCTTAAGGAAAATCTTCTTTTTTCTTGAACGAGAAGTCGGTTTAGGCGATCTCTTGTCTTCGGGTCTAGCTCGCCAGGCGACCTCCTTTCCCTGGCCCATTAACAGGCCTAACCAGGATTCTCTGGTTTAACTGAATTCTCAGATTTATTCGTAATTTGTCCGGTTTAAGCTGGTATTGTCGGAGGTGCTAATTCCTGCACCAACATGTATTAATTGTTATACTGGTGGGGTTTAATAATTTTGTGATCAATTCCTTAATTTAATGCAAAAGATTAGAGAATCTGGTTTTAAGTTGAACAAATCAATGCTCTTTAAATTAATGCAATAGGCACTGCTCTCACATAACACCTGCTCATTCATTAAAAATGGCTCTTAGTTATTACATGCCTGACTAATTAAATTATACAGCCTGTAAAAAAGCTGATGAACTCATAGATACGTCAGATATGTAATTTAATTCCAAATATATTACTCCCTCTCTTTCACAAAGAGTGTCATTTTAGAGTTTTGCACACAGATTAAGAAAACATTAAATTTTTTGTTTTTTCTAAACAAAAACATCATTAACTATATACCTAAACATAATCTGCCAAATAGTAAAACAATCTGTAGAATACTAATAGTCATAAAACATAAAAAATCATTAAATTTTGCATTGAAAACCTAAAACGACACTCTTTGTGAAACAAAAATAAAACCTTAAAACGACACTCTTTATGAAACGGAGGGAGTATTAAAAATGTTTAGCTTAGGAAATTGTGATTTTCGTAATCAATTATATAACCTACTAGGCTTAGATATTAGGGTTAATGGAATCCCAGCTATGCATTTACAAACATAAAACTTCTGGATAAGGTTTACGATATTTTTAGTGAAAGTGATTTTTGAAGACATTAATTAATAATGAAGGTCAGGTCACATGTTCCCTTATTAACCATCATTCTTAATGCAAAATCCACCTTTTTCCAGAGGCACAACACAGCTTAAATACTCAAAAGGTTAGTGGATGTAGCATAGAGTCTACAACAATAACTAAAAAAAAAGAAATTGTTATTATGCAGATAGTTACATTTAATTTGGGTCATAGTTAAATTAAGTAAATAATTTTGATGGGAAAATGATAAAATGATGGGAAACGGGATTTTTGCGTAGGTTGACGAAAAGATTCTAATGCATTTTTTTCAAGAGAAATTGGCAGCTATAACATACAAAAAAACTTTAAATAAGTAAATGACCAAAACAAAAAAAAGCCCATTGATTTTGTCTGTATTTTTTTGTATATCTGACCTTTTTAGCCTCCTGTGAAGTTCACACACCTTGACGTGATTCTTCTTTCTTTTGCGTAATTTCTCATGTTTTTTTGGTACTTGTAAAAACCTTATTTTCACCATAATTACTATTTTCTGCAGAGAGATCAAAATTTTAAAACTTTTTTGCAATTTTTCATCTTTGCCGACAAAATTTCCGACGAACAAAACAAGGTTAGCCTCCGATCTCTTTTCCTAATTTTGGTTATTCGGTGACTGACCTTCAATTGATTTTCGGGGGGAAAGACTTTGAATTTAGGATGTAGTTTTAATTACCCGGCAAGTTCGAAACCCCAATTGCCCTACCCTGAGTTCTCTGACTATGTTTTATGGTTATACGATTGACTACCTGATGCAGCGTGATATTTGGATTATTCCAAATATCTTCTATGATTATCTTCTATTTATTTATTATTTTTATTTTAATTAGTTTAGATAATTATTAGATTATTTTAGCGTTTATCTAGGGTTTTGGGTTTTATTATAAATAGCCACTTAGGCTTATTGTATTATGGAAAAGTTATTGATGAATTGAATAATCGAAAGATTTAAAGAGGTTTTTATAAACCACTGTGAAGAGTATTCACAACCCTAAGAGCTTTTGCGAAAGCCCTGAGAGGAGGACTCTCAAACCCTAGTTTCCAGGTATTATCAGAATCAACGGATCTAGTTCTATCCCTAGAAGCTTCCGCTCCATCACTACCGTACATCGCCGGCAGTGTGTTTAGCAAATTCGGTGAACTGGTTTATTAATTTGGGGGTGATTAATTTCTCTCAAATTGAGTTTAGTTTGTCTACTTTATCTTTTTTTTTTTTATCATAGAATTGAATCCTTTGTTTAAAACTTGGAATTCTTGTTTGGCGACATATGTTTTTCCTTTTATTTGTGTTGTCGAGGTTAAGAGAACATGTGTTTTATAAATAGAAAGTTGCTTTCAGTTTGGGAATTATTGAGATTTTATGTGGAAAGTCTTACATAGGAACTGTCTGTTTGGATGTCTTATGCTCAGACCCTTTTTATGTTCTACCATCTTTGTAGAGAACAAACAATGTACTATTTTTAAATAACCAATCTTTTAAGTCAAGCTAAACTGTACTATCTAAGTTAAGTCTATTCTATTGTTTGTATGCAGTCTACTTTTGAAAGCATTTCACTATTAATTTTTACATGTTTGGAGTACGTAATAAAGTTTTTACTTTTGTATTGCAAGAACACCCTCAATGGGGGAAGTTGGCTTGCCGCAGCGTATGTTCCGGCTTGGCGCTGAACCTGAAGGTATAAAAAGGATCAATAACTATTTTACATTGAGGTGGATAAAGATAATAAAAGGGACACTCGATGATGAGCATTTGAAGAAATTGTTAGATTCTCAGTTTGGAAATGTAATGCATATGGGCACACACCAGTTTTCTGTGATGTTCCTTCACTACATATTTTCTAGGCAGTTGATGACGGAGAAGAAGTATGAGATTGTGGCTTTTTGCTGAGAAGCTAATTAGATTTGCTGTTGATGATTTTGCTCTTGTGACGGGTCTTAACTGTAGTAAAACTGGATTCAAGAAGGAGGATGAGAAAGGGAGAGGAACATGAATTTAGTTTTCTGTTTTCATATATATATATATATATATATATATCGTCGCGTTCTATCAGCTTTAGGTTTCCATTGTAAAAGTATACTATTCCATTCAACAAAATTGAGGACATATATCTATTTCTTATTTATTAGCTTATGTTTCATTTACTCCTTGGGTTCCTTTTATACTATCCCCTTAGGGTTTAGTTTTCTTTTATCATTTTGCATTTCACTAAATCCTTGGAGTTTATCATGCAAGTTTGCTTACTTACACTTAAAGAAGCTACATTCTAACCTCTCATATTGCGTTAAGTCTACAAACCCACTTATAAGTGTCCCTAAAATCATTCCACCGTATCTCACACACGTCATCATCTTTCTTCTCACTGTGCATTCAGAGAAGCAAGGGATAGAAACATCATTGTAGAGAGACCACATGCTACTTTCTTAATATTACATGTTATAGTGCTATATTCTTTATTAAATTATCATATATGGTTATTGATTTAATTCACCCTTTTTCAAAGTTGTGTGATTTTATAAAATAACGTGACATGGTATACTAGTGTGTTTTGGGCGAAATATCTATCAATAAAATAATATATTATCTTTTAAAATCACACGTAAAACACCTCTTAATTTGAAGGTTATTTTAATTAAAAACCCCAGACGATTGAAAAATAAAGAAGGAAAAACTACAAAATCTACGACTTATTCCCAATTTCTTTCAAAATCTACCACATTTCTTCCCTTCTTTCAACTCATACCACATTTAGTATTTGAATTACTAATTTGCCTTCCTTATTTATCTTTCCAATTTATCTCTCCTTCCTATTTATCTTCCCTTCCTATTTATCTCCCCTTCAACATTAGCTTCCCTATTTATCTCTCTTTCCCTCGAAACACGTGCACTTTAACCAAGAAACATTATATCTCTTGAGACTAAACAATTAACTTTCTTTTTTGTCTCCAGATCTTGTCCCCGATTGGAAATTCTCTGATGCGTCTAGATCTTGTCCCGATTTCATCATCTTTCTATTATCATGAATCCCACATCTTGTCCACCAATAGTTCTCATTTAAGGGTTTCGAATTTTATTTACATTTTTCACCATCTATTTTGGTCCATAGATTAGTTGAGCATTATTGTCTTCACCTACCCGGATTATTGATTTTTTTTCCCTTCTATTGCAAAATAGAAAAATGATCCAGTTGTCCCCAAGTACTATTACTCATTCTATTACTCATTCGATCTGAACTTGTCTCCGATCTAATTCTATTACCCATTCGATATGAAATTATCCTCGATCTAATTCTATTACCCATTCTTTCTGAATTTGTCTCTGATCTAATTATATTACTCATTCGATCTGAACTTGTCCCCATATAACATATTATTTAAATAAAATTATATACAATTGTAAACGTGCAACATTTATTGCAATTTGTCCTTTTATCTAACACATCAGTATGTCCCTTTATCTGACACACCAGTCTGTCCCTTTATCTGACACACCAGTCTGTCACCATCAAGGGCAATTTCGTCTACAATATGCATGTGGTAATGAAATGTGGTAGATTTTGAAACTCTTTCCAATTGTGGTAGATTTTGAAAGCCACTTTTCAAAAAGTGGTACATTTTGCAAGATTCCCAATAAAGAAAGTAACCTTCCTTAATTTTTTATTAGTTCTCTCTCCTCTATCTTAATCAATGCCCAAATTGTCCTTGATTATGTATGCGCGCTAACAGAAAAATATCGAAATAAAAAAATTAAAACTAACAGAAAAAATAAACACTGTTCATCTATCATCGGGAACACTGTTCATCATCAGAATCAATAAAAAACAATGGTTTTGTGGTTATTTATTTGATTAGTACTGTAAATCAAAGTTTATCGCGTTAAAATTATAAGTTATGCGGTAAACTCATAGTTATCGGGTTAAATCAGTAATTAGATGATTCATATCAACTAACCTATATATAAGCTTGTTTATTTAATTTAATAATTTATTTATTACGGTTAATTTATACATTATCATATTTATTTATCATAATAATTTAATTGATAAATATTGATTTTGTGATTATTTATTTTGTTTATAGTGTAAATCTTATTGTATCGTACTAAATTTCAGTAAAAACTTTGTTGAGCTAACATCGAAAACACTATTCATCACCTGAGACAATAACAAGATTGTATTCTTCGTAATTATTTATTTGATTAACAATATAAAGAATATTGTATCACGATAACTTAACAATTATGTGGTAAAATTATATTTATCGTGTTAAATTATTTATTATATGATTGGTATCAACTAACTTATTTATTAACCTCTTTATTTACTTTGATAATTTATTTACTATCGTTAACTTATACTTTATCATATTTATTTATCATGATAATTTAAGTGTTAATGGTTAACTTTTATGTTATCTTTTTTATAAATGTCGTGAACAAAAAAAATCTTCTTCTCTTCTTGAGTATTCTCCTCCGCCGTCACGTCTCTCAAATTTTTCTCTTCTTCCGTTGTCACCTGCAACTCAAACTCCCAATTTCACCTCGTCACCTTTTCTTCTTCTCTTTTTCCCACTTCTTTCTCTCATTTCTTTCCATCTTCATTCTAAATTACAAAACCATAATTTTCATCCCCAAGTTTTTCAATTCAAAATTTAGTTCCTCCCAAACTCGTTTAGACATTCTTTTTTCATTTTCATGTCTCTGTTTGTGAAGAAATGGAGGTAAGGGCTAAAAAATAGGAGCATTTGGAAGAGAGACGTTGATCGGAGAAAACGTCGAAAAGTCACCGGAAACAATGTAGAAGAAATCTCATAGAAGAATAAAGGAGAAGACAAATAGTTATATGTGTAAAAGAAAAAAGACATAAATGTATAAACACCATTCTCTCTCTTAGCCACCTAATTAAACAAAAAATATAGTTAGATACTTAACTATATAGTCTTCTATGGTCATGTCTTATAGATACTCTAATTTGAAAGTCAAATGGTAAATAATTAAAATGTTGTTTACGTAAAAACAAAAAGAGAGAGGTCAATGTCCTTTACTTAACTAGAAATTGACCCATGCAACGCGTGGGTTTAATGATATATACTCAACTTTTGTGATTTTGTAATATACGTTATTTTTTAGTTACTACAACACTATGTAAAAATATATAAAAAAAATTCGTTTTGGGCTGCGAAATTTTAATAAACAACATCAGATGTGGCTCTTACAAGTCTCCTTCTAGACATCAAGTTTTGGGCAACAAAGTTTAAAGAAATTTGTTTCACTTTCATAAATCGTACTTGTAATCGGGTAGCTCATAAGTTAGCTCAGTTCGGTAGCATAAGCTCTTCTTTTTACTCTGATAGCAATAATCCCCCTCCATGGATTGTAAACGATTTGTACTTTGATATTTGCAATTAATACAAGTTACTTTGACGAATATATATATATATATATATATATATATATATATAATTCTATAGATAAAAATACAGATATATATAAATAACGATAATTGCAGAGATATACACGTCCACTTATAATATACTACATATATCAAACATATTTTTCAAACATATTTTTTTTTCGTGTTTCGTTGTTCAACTTAGTAATCATAGGATTGTTAATTATATATTTCATAACATTTTCTTTTATAATTCTAGAAACTTAAATGTGATTTATTAAATGTAGTTTGTCTTTTCCAAAGAAGCAAAAGAAAGAGTTATATATATATATATATATATATATATTGTTTTTCTCTTTAGACCTTTAGCTTTCAGAGATTAATTTTGTCACTTTGTTGCGATCTTTCCATACTCATTTATTTTATTTTATTTTTATTTGTATTTTGTTTCTATTTTATAAAATTCAATGTTGCACTTGTGCTCTTTCTACCTATTTTTGATATTTTGATTATTTTATAAAATTCAATAAAAATTTAATTTAATTTTGTTTCTATTTTAAATTTTTTTTAATCTTTTTAATAAGTTCATAATGTTTGTATTACTATCAAATGCATTTATACATTTACTTTCATAATTTCTTATATTATATTAATGAAAAGCTAAATATTAAAAGTATACATAATTATATTTTTAGTTTTGTTGTCAATTTTAAATATATTATAAACGATAATATTTATCTATGTTTTAATATTTTTTAGTTTTACTTATAAACTAATCAACTATTATTTCAATTAATAATATGTCATAAGATTCCTGACTATATATATTTTAGTGAAACTGAAAAATGTGTGAAATTTTAACTTTCATACAATTTTAGAAATACCCAAGATATTGGTTTTTAAATATGTCATAAGATTCATCACTGTATTGCTTTTCTTGAAAACTGAAAAATGTATGACCTTTCAACTTTCATACAATTTTATAAATACCTAACATATTGATTTTTAATATATCAATTTTAAAACTGAAATGTTTCTAAAATTTTATATATGAACAATCTTAAAGATTTTTTTCGCTAAAATTCAAATTATATTATTACGTATAATATTTCATAGTTTTTTACTTAATATATCAATTTTAAAACTGAAATGTTTCTTAAATTTTATATATGATCAATCTTAAACACTTTTTCGCTAAAGTTCAAATTATATTATTATGTATAACATATTTCATAGTTTTCTACTTATAATATTAATTCGTTTGTCTATAACTTCAATTTTTAATCATAAATAACAATAAATATAAATAACTATGTTTTGAATTATAATTTTAAAATAAATTTTAGTTTATAAATTTTAATTAAATAGACGCTTAAGTGGACGCTGATGTGGATAGCTTAGAGATAGAGAAAACTCTCCCATTATATATATAGATAGATTTATAAGAAAATGTTCTTTTGATTTTGACTCCAGAAAAATGTACTTATCTAGTGTATATTCCCCAAAACACTATTAGATATCCAAGTATGGTGAGATTATACAAATTATATAATCAAACTGGTTTTGGACTATATTATCAACATTTGACTCACATAAGCTTGAAGCATTAGAAACCCTATATACAAAAGTTTGTAGAGATTACCTCCATGGAGACTTGCTGTTTAAGGAAACCTGAGAGCTATTAGTATAATGCCTTTTATGTCTCTGAGCTTTGCAAGTTTTATTTACAAATATGAAACCTAAAATGTTTCAGAATCTTCATCAGAATCTTCCACAACCCAACTCTTCTTAGCCATCTTTTTAGGACGATTATCGCCACTTTCTTCTTTTCCTTCTTCTTGTTCTTCCTTTTCTTCTTCGTCGTCCTCTTCTGTTTCTGCTGCTATTGCTTTATCAGAATCTAAGCCCGGTGATGATACGGAACTAGCATTTCGGGGAGACAACATTTCTTCTGAACCATCATCATCTGACTCTTGTCTTAAATCATCCTCGTTAATGCCAAAGTTATTGTTCTGTATCTCTGTCTCTTCCTCCTGGTTTCCACCATCTTCATCTCCTGCAGGAGGTTCTGCATCTTCAATTATTTTAAAGTCTCTGGCGGTGCTGCGCTTGGCATGCCTCAACAAATTCAATTTAGTAACTTTGCTTAGCTGAATTAGGTATCTTTCACAGTCTTCTATCTGGAATATCAAATCAGGAATGCATTTGTTCTCCTGTTTGATCTTATTGATTATGCCCTTGGAATTGGAACTCACACTTTCTTGTTGTTCCTGCATTTAGAAGAAGCCCCACGTTACGCTTTCGGATCATGCATCTATAACGAAGAAACATCAATATATGAATGTACCTTTTGCATTTCAGATAAAAAGGGATATAAAGGAACTGTGAGACTCTTGCAAGTTAGTTCCACCAGTTTTTGAAATTTAAGGCTGGGAAGAATTTGCTTGCAGCCCTTGGGAGCAATCCTCAGCTTCACAATTTGTGCCAATTGTTTGTAAAACCTAACTGCTAGTCTAAGAAACTGCGCTGCTTGCGAGTCTGCAGATCACGAACGCACGGATTAAACAAGCTCAATTAATGTTAGCAAGGAGCAGATCAGTGAGAACTGAGAAGTGAATACTCACCTTTGAGGTTCATCAACACAAAGGAAGAAAGTATTCTGACTGTTGACTCAGCCATTGAGTAAAGGGCTTCCTCGAGAACCAACCCGACTGTACTCTCAGTTTCATCGTTGAGATGGATGTTCTTCTGAGAGACCACATAGAAATTCTTTAGCTTCTTTGTGGCCCAATCCATTTCAACTATTGCTGAATCAGTTGATTGCAATATGCAAGAAGTTACAGAAGCACTAGTTGACTGGTTTATGACCATGTATGACTCAGACACTTCTAACGTATCAGATTTGTCTAAACCCATGATATTTTGCAACTCCTTAGCCACTTCAACGGCTATGCATAGATCACCAGGTGATGTGGTAAAAGAGATGGCAAGTTTCACAATGCTCTTTGCCACAGTGGTGTTAGATGTTTCACAGCTTCTGCACATTTGATGAGCCCATGATCCATGCCTTTGTTTGGATTTGTCTGGTAGATTGTTCCCAAGCTTCAACATTATAGCACAAAGAATCTGAACAGCGCAATTGAATATTATAGTATTAGCTTCCTGTACGTTAAAGAATGCGCTTAAGAGAAATTGAAGGAAGTTTAAAGGAGTTTACCTCTACATCATTAGAGTTTTGCGCGATAAAGTCCGTGATCATGGGCTTCATGATTTTCTCCATGAAAATTTCGATGCCCTTTACAAGTGGGTCTTCAATTCTTGAAGCTTCCCTGCACTCTTCTAAAGTAGCATCCTCGGATGCAGGTACTGCCAACAAATCTTCAAGCAAGCCAGTCAAACCAGATCCACTTGAATATATATTGAGCAGCTCTTTCAAGCTAAGTAAGGCCAGATGTAGACACTGTTTTCTTCCTTCAGCATCCTTCTTTCCTTTACTGTCCTTCTTGGTCTGTCCGGTCGCTAGAGGTGGATCTGGCTTTAGCAGGTAAAGTACTTTTAGCAGTGGAGGACCCAGAACTTTCATGTCACCACAGACCAACGGTTTAAGTGGATTTTCCTCCTTCATGCAAAGAGATGATCTTATGTGCCCAACACACACTTGCAAAGTGAAGGAGAAAATTTTAGAAATTGATTTTTCTGTCTTGGCTGGTGATGACTGGCTGTGATCCTGCGAACCTGAAAGAGTACCAACGGATTTGCTGCTATAGAGTTTGAAACTAAGAAGAAATAGCTGGTAGATACTTGAAGTTGCCAAAAAGGGAACTTTTTCTCGCTCTTCACTGATACTTGTGTTTCCCGCATCAGTATCATTACAGGTGCTAAATCGTACCCTCTTGCCAATATTGCTCGGTTTTAATTTCCCCACGTCTTTTTCCAGTGATTCATAAAGATCAATCAAATCGACAATCTCTTTTCTGACAGCACCCTTTTTCCCTTCAGGCTGTTTCTCTAGATCCACTATAATATAATTTAGCTGCACTTGAATGATTCCCAATATAATCAAACAATAGGATTTTCTTTTATCGTCTTCTAGAGATGCGGAAACTGTGTCCTGAGACTGCCCAACAATATCTGTAAAATGCAAACGAAAAGCTAAGTGCTTAAATAATTCAAGGCTGAGATACTCCTTTGGTTCTAAGACTTAATATCTCCAGCTTGTATTTCTCTTCTAAAACTAGACTAAGTCTAACACACAACCTATACAAACCAGAGTTGAAAGCAAAAAATGTAACAGCAGATCAAACATATTCAGGTATGAAAAAATAGACGATGATTTTTTTAAAAACGATCATTTGTAACATACCTTCTAAATTCTTGCCTAGTAAGAAGTTTCGGATCTTCACCAAAGCATTGGAGTAAACTTCATGAGATATGTTTCTCCCTCCCTGCTGCTGCCATATGAAATTTGAATGTACCCATCAATATTGTTTACAACTACGCTCTGTAACGTAACACAAAACCAGTTCTTCTGTAGCAGTACCTCATTATCTTGTGAAAGTGAGAAACCAAAGCATGGCCACGCGGCATCGGAAGGCCGATCCGAGCTGTTGTGCACCTGGAGGAGTAAAATCCAAGAGATACAAAAGAGAAGCCTATCCAAGGGCTCTTCAATGATATATTTTCCACCTTCTAATTTAATGCATGAAATGATTCCGAGCTGAAAATCTGTGTCCTGCCAGTATAATCATAAGTTGTCAAAACATGTATGTAGTTGTGTCTATCAACAAATAGGTTGAAAAATCTCATAACAGCTTCTCCCCGTAATAATATTCAAGGGAAGGGAGAAGTTCAAAAGATATAGCAACTTTTTTCCTGTTTTGTCAAGCCAGACTGAAGAGTTATATTCAGTGTGAAGAGAGGATGATGAAGCATTTGACAGTTACCTGTCTGAAGAAACGAAGAAAGTGAGGCATAAGAAAGTCCAAAACATGTCCTCCAGTTGATGGATCAATCAAGACTAACTTCACAAGCCCATCATAAACTACTTCCTTCACTAATGCCTACATATAGGAACCAAAGAGCTCTAAGAAGATCTTCAAAAATTTTGAAAGAAACTTTCAATGATCAAGGACGAAAAAAGACACCTGTTGGTAAAGACATCTTTGAAGCAACCCATTCAGTTCAGTGAAGAGGTTTCCCCTCACTATACAGCTCATCTCAGTCTGCTGACTGGAACTGGCTTGGCTTGATGAGTCTTGTAAAGTAAATGAACCGTCTCTCTTAGCTTGTTTCTCTGCAAGTATAAGATCAGTTATAACCTTTGTCGCTGCAACACGAACTGTATATTCGCGTCTAAACATAGCCTTGCGAATCACCAAGATGGTATAGTCCTGCATCATCAAGTTAAATTTAATCTGAGGTCTCCGCTTGTTTCTTTATCTCAATTCCATAGATCAGAAAAATGCATACAAACAGACGAGTATTATCAATTTTACAAGCTGAAACACTCGAAGTAGCAGCAGATGTGCAGAGAGTAGAACAAAAGAGAATGTGCAATAGATATATTTACCTGAAGGTCATGGCTGAATTTGATGAGCGGGATAACAGCAGAAACAAGAAGACAGCTGATATTTCCCTCCATGAAAGTGAAATAACCCAATAACTCTTTGAGATGGTGGACAAATTCCAACATGATAAGTGAGTATCTCTGGACAAGATACCTTAACAACCTACAAATTAAACTTCCTTAGAACATGGAAAAATGGTTGACAACCATATCCATTAAGCATTACTGACCTTACTATTGGCTTGCTCTTTGCGCATTTCAAAGAAAGAATGCGAAACTTGCATTGCTCAATTATCTGCAAAATTTGAGTGTCACTCAACTAAGTTTTGTAAAGTTACGGATGCAAAGAACTAGCATAGTAGTTTGAATGTCAGTCTAAAAGCATTAAAAATTAAGGCATCAGTAATCAGACAGGTATTAACCTCGTTTCTTGTCATATCATGGACTTCAAATAGGGTTCCCAAAATCTGAATGCTAAGCTTCTCAATACCCAATACACCATTAGAATCACCAAACTCATTGGATCTACTTTCTTCGACAGATTCTAGCAACATAAATCCAAACTGGATAACACTTGGAACCACATGCTCTCTCCCATATCTGCACTCACTAACCTAAAACAATATAACAAAATATATTTCTTAATTGTCTTGCAAGACTGTCCTAATATGATAGACAGGACTAAAAGCCCAATAATAAAAAAAGCAGGGGAACATACCGCTCTTAGCAAAGATTTTTCAACCAATTTGGCATGCAGGAAACTGTCTTCCTTAAGCTCATCAGGTAGCCACTTGCAATCTCTGTACATCATTGACAAAAACATTGGTAAAAATGTATCCTTACAGCCTTCAACATGTAAGAGAAATTATTCATGAAACATACTCAACGATTCTGTCGCTACTACTTACTTGGAGAGTCGATAATCATTGTACGCATTAAGCAAAGCCGTTCTCAAAATCCCTAAGGAATTCTCACCAAACTTTCTAACCCGAGCAACCGAAAACAGAACCGCAACTGTAAAATGATTGAAAGCTCTAAGATCAGATTTGACTAACGCCACAACCTCTAGCCCCAATGAAGGATCCTGCTTCACTGCGAAATTCACATGAAGAAGAACAGTTCCTTCTATCTGTCTAACAACAGAAGCTACTCTAGTCTCAGCTTTAGATCCAAAAAAACCAACAACACCTCCAATCACTTCCCTCTTGCAAAAACCTTTAGAAGCAAGAACCAACAATTGATACACAAGTGAAGGCAAATCCTGCAAGTCTATCAACTTAATACCAAGAAACACTTTCTCCACCAATTCACTCTTTCTCCCTTTATCCAGAAACGAAAACTCCTTAGCTAGAGATACCATTTTCGTCAACAACCCTTTACTCCATTCACAACTAAGAACACGATCAATCGCCGAATCAACGAAATCGATTTCACTAGCTTTAGCTTCTCTCGAATTCCGCAATAAATCAAAGCACACAGGCAATAAATCAAACAACTGGGCTTCATCAACAGTGATAACTCTAGACACACCTAATAAGATCGAATCGACTACAAATTTCACCTCCTTAACGTGTAAGTGTCGTAAGAGAGTACCGAAGAGCTGAATCGTCTTGAGAGAATCCGAATCGCTTGGGATTTTGCCGGAATTGAAGATTTGTGTGTAGGAGATGAGAAGAGAGGCGAGGAGAGACGAGAGAGACGGAGTAGTAGGAGAGAGTGAAATTAGAGATAGAAGAGCGATCACGTACTCAGAAACTGGTTTCGACGGAGATGGTGAAGAAGAGCGAGATTTGAGGTATGAGAGAAGAGAATCGTGGGAAGATGGTGAGAGAAGGTAAGGTGGGAGAGAGAATCCGGTTTGACAATGGTGGTACTGTGCTAAACGAATGACATCGTTGTCGGTGAAAGGTCTCTGAGTCGGTTCTTCGGCGGCGGCGACGACGGTCATTTTCTCGCCGGCGGGATAAATCTGATTTCGAAACTTTTCGGGGAAGATTAGTTTTAGGATTTATTATTTCTTTACGCGGGAGAATTTATATGGGCCTTGGTTTATATGGGCCTATGGAATCTGGACAGAGAACTGCAATCCAAAAATATATCGAACCAAACCGAAACCGTGATAAATTAAAATTTGTTTATAATCCGTTTGGTCTCATTATTTTCAAATTTATTTAAATAAAAAAAACCCTCGAAACTTTTTTTTTATATATATTGTATAATGTCTGTGTTCCGAAAAAATTAGAAAAATGGATATTTATGTTAGAAAAATTAGAAGTACATTTTCAACTGGTTTATTAAATAGATCGATTTATTATATAAACAAAAGAGGTGATTTAATTAATTTCCGGTTTAGTAAAATCTTGGTTTAGTTTGACTAAACTAAAAAACCCTTTTTTTTTCTATAACTCGACACTAGTTTCCTCTTTCTCATGTGTCACAAAAGAAAAAAGAAAAAGAAAAGAGAGATGAGTTGAGCGTGAGGAAGAGGGAGAGGTTGAAGCTTTGTTCAAGGGAGAAAGAGATAGAACGGCCAAGGTTTGGTAGAGAAGAGGTTCGACCTGGCAAATCGTTGACAAAAACGCTATTTGGACCAGCGTGTATTTAAAAGGAGATCGAAAGTGCATATAATGTCGGATCGTCACAAATCAGTCTCAGAATTTGTATCTGTAATCTCTGTCTCTCCCATAGCTTCTGCAAAATCGTCATCTGAAAATTTTGAAATTATGATAAAATTATGTAGTCCCATTGTAATTATTATCACTCTCTTTTTCACATGAGTATTATATCTAGAAAATTCACAAAGATTCTTCCATTTTTTTTTCTAAACTCCAAATGTTCTCTCAATAACAGAACGTAAAGATGCATAACATCGATTAAAGAGTTCCTGCATATTCCTAGGAGGAAGACCATTTTCTAATTGTGATATAATTACATGTAAAAGATTTGTATAAATAACAATGATATATCATAGTAATTATTTATAGTTGTAAATTTATATAACTTATATATAAACTATACTTATTATTGAATGTAAACAAATATAATTTTAGGTGTACATAAGTAAAATATTTACCTACAAATTGGAGAATATGTTAAAGAGGTGATGAATTTTTTGAAAAAATGAAACGTGATATGTAGTTTGAAAAAATGAAATGGAAGATGTGGTTTATATAGAACTTTGGATAAAAGAAAACAAAGTTTTTTAATTCATTTTAAAATAAATAAGTTTATGAGATGTGTACATAATAGAAAGAACGCTCACAAATTGTTGAGTATGGACTGTTGCATGAATCATCCACTTTTCCCCACAAAAAGATAAAAATAATTGAATCACTTGCATATCGTCTGCTTTTTGTAATTTATTTAAAAAATTCATGAATGGCAAAATTTATTGCAGTTCGTCCATTTCAAGGGTGAACCACTTTTTAAACGCTCTCCATTCAGACCCATTATGTTCATTATGCACCTAAAGATAAATCGGCTATTTTCGAAATATTTGGATGAATTTATTACTAACCCTTGTATTTAACACATTTGGTTGGTCTATATAAATCAAGCGAAAATATTGATATTGTTATGAAATAAGAGAGTATTCATCATAAACAAGTGTTATATACCATATTAATACTTGTCATCGGTATTTACATGTGTCGCCGCGGTCGTGACAAGTGTCAACGCGGTCGTGACATTTGTCGCTGGAATTCCTATTTTGCACTATAGCTTCGCCATGTATCGGCGATAGTCGCCATGTGTCGTAAGACATCCATTTTTTGTCGCGAATACTTTGCCACTTGTCCGCATGCATGCAAAAATTCTTTGCCTATAAATAGAACTTGTTCATCAGAGATTAGATATTAATAACATATAATAAAAGTTTCTCTCTCCTCCCACTTCTATTCCCATAATCTTTTTCATATAGATATATGTTATATATGTTACGTGAAAATAACAGGGAGCATTGCAAATGTCAAAGATTGAGGTGGACACATGTTTATCGTTTTAATATTATTTTGTGTAGAGCCCACCATCACTATGCGGTATAGTAACTTATCTTTTCTACCTCTATATAAACGATCGAACGATCGTTTGTAATACACAACTCAATAACAAAAACTTCGAGTATAAGAAGTAATTTTCTCGCTTTCTTTCATTTCTTTTTATTCAGTATCCCGATCCTTCTGCGGGTATAATTTTCTCTTCATTAAATATTTATATATCCACCATAAAATCAAATACTCTTTTATAACACGTTATCAGCACGATCATTCTATGATCGCTGAAAAAATACGGTATTATACCGGGCGGTATGTCGCCTCGTTAAAAGAAAAAATATGAGAAAAAAAAAAGAAAAAAGAAAGAAAAAAGAAAAGAAAATTATAGAAATAAATAAAAGAAACTATATATGTATATATATATGTTATTTCATGCACCATAATTAATTATTTTCTGTTAATGGTTGGCTGAGCCACCTGAAATTCTATTTACTGCTTTAAATATTTATTTCTGTTGCCGGTCGGCTGAGCCGCCTTAATTTTATGCACTGCTTTAAAAACTTATTTCTGCTACCGGTCGGCTGAGCCGCCACATATTTATTTACTGTTCCATGTGGATAATTCGTCACCATAATATCACTGTGAATTATTTGTTTATATTATAGTTTATTCACCTGTATAAATATTTTTATCTGAATCGATAATTTTTATCTGATTGATCTCTAATTTTTCAGATTAATTTTTTAAATATTTTTCTGCCAACGGTCTCAAAGAAAAATTTCAAAAAAATTTCAAAAAATTCAACTTTTTCCAACGGCTAGGAATAGTATTTTCAATCTATAAATACATTCATTTCATCAAAACAAAATTTTTCATATCTCTAAAAACTCTCTCCGAAAAAAAGAAGAAGAATTTTGAAGTTTTGAAGTTTTGAAGAATGTTTCGATTACTTTTAATATTTGCTTTTGGAATCATTATTTTGTGTATTTATAATCTTTGCGTTGTAGATTTTACTCCGCAAGAATTTCGTTTGAACATTAGTTTACTTGTTTGTACGCTTTTTCTTTTTGTAATCGCTTGCATTATTAATGTAAACGGTTCATTTTAAATATGTTTTAAAATAAATTAAATAAAGATTTCTAATAATATTCCATGTTTTTATTTTAGATAACAAATGGCAAACATTGAGAAGCTTAAATTTCCGGCTCTCAAAATTACTGGCGCAAACTACATAGCATGGACCACTGATGTGGAACTATATTTTGAGTCGCAAGAATTATCCGAGGCCTTAAAATCGGAAAATTTATCGCCTCCAAAAGATAAGGCAAAGGCGATAATATTTTTGAGAAAGCATCTCGATGAAAATGTGACGCATGACTATGCTCACATAAAAGACCCAGCAGAGCTGTGGCAAGCTTTAAAAGCACGGTTTCACAACCAGAGAAAAATAACTCTCCCTCATGCGTTAGAGGACTGGAAAAACTTGAGGTTACAGGACTTTGAGAAAGTGGAGGAATATAATTCCGCTATGCTGAGGATAGTATCACAATTAAAGTATTGTGGTAAGCCTATTACTGAAGCTGAAATGCTCGAGAAGGCTTACCTTACTTTTCATAAAGAACACCGTGTCCTGCAAGAGATGTATAGAAATTGCGGATACAAAAGGTTCTCTGAGTTAATTGTGACTCTCATACTGGCGGAGAAGAATAATGAACTTCTTCTTAAGAACCACAACTCTCGGCCTACGGGGGCCAAAGCATTTCCTGAGGTCAATGCAACGGATGTAAAAAATCCGGAGAGAGCAAGTCAAACCTATCGAGGTCGTGGCCGTCGATTCAATCGTGGACGTGGAAGATCCTTTAACCCACAAAGCAGAAAGTCTTATACATGGGTTCGACCTGATCAAAGTTCAAAAGGAAAAGAATCCCAAGGGCGTAACGCTCAAAAGCGTGAAAGCATCTGTTACAGATGTGGATCAAAAGGGCATTGGGCTCATGTATGTCGAACCCCTGAACATCTTTGTAAGTTGTACAAAGAGTCCCAAAAGGGAAAAGGGAAGGAAGTAAATCTTACTGAGCACTTTGAGGGTACATCGTACCTCGAAGCTTCCGACTTTATAAACGATGTCGACGAGACCGCTCATGCGGATAACTGAAATGCTTGTAGTGAGACTACTAGTCTCCAGTAATGCTATTGTATAATTATTATGTATTTCAGTTGTTCTAAAATAATGTTGTTTCTGAAAAATGAACTGATGTATAATTATTATATGTTTTCAACATCAATAATATTTACTTATATTTATTAATGTTTATGTTAATTACAGAAATGGATCAAGATTCAAACAAAACGATAGCAAGGGAAAATATCAAAGAAATTTGTATACCAGATAGTGGAACAACGCCACTATTCTGAGACATCAGAGATTTTTCTCTGAATTAAAACCGACAAAAATTATTGTCAATACAATATCGGGTCCTACGGATTTGATTGAAGGAAGTGGCAAAGCAAATTTTAAATTGCCTAATGGAACAAAGTTTTCCATAAATAATGCCTTATATTCTCCGAATTCTAAGAGGAATTTGTTGAGTTTCAAAGACATATACCTTCAAGGATATGAAACTCAGTCTGCAACTAAGGATGGAAAGAAGTATATGTATATAACTTCTAATAAATCTGGAAAAAGACACGTCTTGGAAAGATTTCCAGAACTTCCTTCTGGTTTGCATCATACCTATATAGATGCCATAGAGTCAAACCTTGTGATCAAAAGAAATCCAGAAGATTTCGTACTATGGCATGATCGCCTTGGTCACCCAGGCACCACAATGATGCGAAAAATCATAGAGAGCTCACATGGTCACTCATTGAAAAATCATGAGTTGAAACATGGAAATAAAATGACATGTGCAGCGTGTTCTCTTGGAAAGTTAATCATAAGGCCATCGCCAACCAAAATTGATAAAGAATCACCAAAGTTCCTTGAACGAATTCAAGGCGATATTTGTGGACCGATACATCCACCATGTGGACCATTCCACTATTTTATAGTAATGATTGACGCATCTAGCAGATGGTCACATGTTTGTCTATTGTCATCTCGAAATTTGGCATATGCGAGATTTATAACTCAGATAATCAAATTAAGAGCTCAGTTCTCTGATTATTCCATTAAGAGGGTTAGACTAGACAACGCTGGTGAATTCACATCCCAAGCATTCAATGATTATTGTATGGTAACAGGAATTGAAGTTGAACATCCTGTAGCTCATGTTCATACACAAAATGGCTTGGCGGAATCATTAATTAAACGTCTGCAATTGATTGCAAGACCATTGATCATGAGATCAAAACTTCTAACCTCTGTATGGGGACATGCCATTTTGCATGCAGAAGCACTTATTCGGATAAGGCCAAATGCATACCATAAATACTCCCCACTACAGTTAGCATTTGGTCGAGAACCAAATATATCTCATCTAAGAATTTTTGGTTGTGCGGTGTATGTGCCTATAGCACCACCACAACGTACAAAGATGGGACCACAAAGAAGGTTGGGAATATATATTGGCTGTGATTCTCCATCAATTATAAGATACCTAGAACCGTAGACTGGTGATGTCTTTATGGCACGATTTGCCGATTGTCACTTTGATGAGAAAGTATTTCCGGTTCTAGGGGGAGAAAATAAGCAAGTAGGAAAAGAAATCAAATGGTGTGTACCATCCCTGTTACACCTTGATCCTCCTACAAAACAGTCAGAAATAGAAGTTCGACGAATTGTGCATTTGCAAAGTATAGCAAATCAACTTCCCGATGCTTTTGCAGATACCAAAACAGTAACTAAATCATATATAACGGCTGTAAATGTACCTGCTCGAATTGAAATCCCACAAGAACGTGGAGGAGCAGATGATACACGTGAGTCTAAAACACGCTTGAAACGTGGTAGACCAGTTGGTGCTAAGGATAAAAATCCTAGAAAACGAAAGGAAGTTGAAAAGCATGATATTCCCAAAATAGCAGAAAGCATTTTGGAAGAAACGAATCATGAGTCTAATGACAATGATGAGCATCATGAGCCTGAAGGAAATCAAGAGATTTCTATCAACTATATACATAATGGAAAGATTTGGGATCGAAATAAAATGGATGATGTTAATGACGTTTTCTCATACCTTTTGTCAAAGGAAATTGATGAGGAAAACGAGGATCCAGAACCAAAGTCTGTATATGAATGTCAAAAGAGACATGACTGGATAAAATGGAAAGATGCAATATAAGTCGAACTTGATTCGCTCAATAAGCGAAATGTATTCGGACCTATTGTACTCACACCTGAAGATGTGAGACCGGTTGGATACAAATGGGTTTTCGTTAGAAAACGAAATGAGAAAAATGAAATTACGAGATACAAGGCTCGTCTCGTAGCTCAAGGATTTTCTCAAAGACCCGGGATTGATTATGAGGAAACATATTCCCCTGTTATAGATGCTATAACGTTTAGATTTCTGATGAGTCTAGCAGCTGGCGAAAATCTAGAGATGCGTCTCATGGATGTCGTTACAGCATATTTATATGGATCATTAGATACAGATATCTATATGAGAGTTCCCGATGGGTTTAATATTCCAAAAGCATTAAAATCTAAACCCAAAGAGTTATGTGCAATAAAGTTGCAGAGATCATTATATGGGTTAAAGCAATCTGGACGAATGTGGTATAATCGTCTCAGTGAGCACTTAACGAAAGAAGGATATGTGAACGATCTTATATGCCCATGTGTTTTCATAAAGAAAACAAATTCCGGATTTGTGATAATCGCAGTATATGTTGATGATCTAAACATAATCGGGACTCAAGCTGAAATACAGAAAGCAACAAACTATTTAAAAGGGGAATTTGAGATGAAAGATCTCGGACAAACAAAATTTTGTCTTGGCCTACAAATTGAACATACTCAAAAGGGTATATTGGTACATCAATCCACATACACCAAAAGAGTGTTAAAACACTTTAATATGGATAAGGAAACTCCTCTCAGTACTCCAATGGTCGTTAGATCACTTAATGTTGAGAGTGACCCATTCAGACCACCTAAAGAGAATGAAGAGATACTCGGTCCTGAAGTACCGTATTTAAGTACAATTGGAGCTCTTATGTATCTTGCAAATTGCACCCGACCTGATATATCATTTTCAGTCAATCTTTTGGCTAGATTTAGTTCATCCCCTACACGAAGACATTGGAACGGAATTAAACATGTCTTTCGTTATCTTCAAGGGACTATTGACTTAGGGTTATTTTATCCTAAAAATATAAATGGTCAAATGATTGGTTTTGCAGATGCAGGATATTTATCAGATCCACACAAAGCTCGATCCCAAACAGGATACGTATTCATGATTGGAGGTACTGCTATATCATGGCGTTCTCAGAAGCAGACGCTTGTAGCTACTTCTTCGAATCATGCTGAAATCATCGCACTCCATGAAGCGAGTAAAGAATGCGTATGGCTAAGATCAATAAGTCGACATATTCAAACCAGTAGTGGAATTAGTCTGAATACAGAGCCAACTATCTTATATGAAGACAATGATGCATGTGTTGCTCAGACAAAGGAAGGATATATCATAAGCGATAGAACCAAACATATCCCTCCGAAGTTCTTTTCATACACCCAAGAGCTCGTGAAGAATAAAGACATTGAAGTAAAATATGTCCGATCATCCGAGAATTCTGCGGATCTCTTCACGAAATCATTACCCACCTCTATATTCAGGAAACATGTTCATAACATTGGAATGCGTCGTCAACAAGACTTGTAAGTTATGATCCTGATCATTCGAGGGGGAGCTTGCGCGGTTGCACTCTTTTTACCTACTATGGTTTTTCCCACCGGGTTTTCCTAGAAAGGTTTTTAACGAGGCAACAAAAGATATTACGCAAAAGAATAGTGATACTGGTCTCCAAGGGGGAGTGTTACGAAAGTGAAAATAACAGGGAGCATTGCAAATGTCAAAGATTGAGGCGCACACATGTTTATCGTTTTACGTTTTAATATTATTTTGTGTGGAGCCCACCATCACTATGCGGTATAGTAACTTATCTTTTCTACCTCTATATAAACGATCGTTTGTAATACACAACTCAATAACAAAAACTTCGAGTATAAGAAGTAATTCTCTCGCTCTCTTTCATTTCTTTTTATTCAGTATCCCGATCCTTCTGCGGGTATAATTTTCTCTTCATTAAATATTTATATATCCACCATAAAATCAAATACTCTTTTATAACAATATAGTTATTTTTCAACAAATATCGGCTTGTAAAAATAGATTTTTTTTCTTTCTATTATATGGTCTAATAATCGTCAGTTTTCTATTAGAATTGTTATTTCGTAATGTAAAATTGTTAACCTAAAGGATTTTTCCTCTCATGGACAACTGACAAAAACGAAGAGAGTACACGCAATAAGTATTGCGAAATGGCGAAAAGTGTTGCGAAATGGTGAAAAGTATCGCATAATGGCAAGTGTCATGAGGTCGCGAAAAGTGTTACATAAACGAGCGCATGTGTGAAAAGTGTCACGATTACGACACATGTCAAACTCCTTCGAAGACCCGAGCTAAGAAGTGGTTTACCAGCCATGATGCTTCTCCATCCGAAGGAAGGGCAGTTAGAAGTTCTTATATGTAGGGGATCACTATAGCGAAAGTATCTACCCCTCAAGAGTTTAGGAATCTGATAAGGGTGTTTTGCTAATAAAGCAAGATTAAATTCTTCAAGCCTTATAAAGCCAAGGCCGCCATCGGATTGTGAGGGTACAAAGCTTATCCCATGCTATCCAGTGTATACTATTACTGTTTTTACTAGTTTTCCCCAGAAATTCGCAATGGCACTACTTAGTTTTGAGCGAATCGCTTTAGGGAGGAGGAAACACGACATAACATATGTCGTAAGGGCATGTGCTACAGACTTTATAAGGATCTCTTTGCCACCTTTAGAAAGAATTTAGCTGGCAAAGAATTTAGCTGGCAAACGACTTTATTAAGCCGTTTTTAGAGTCTATCTCTAACAAAGGAAATGACTTGAGTTTTGGAGCCATGAAGTTTCTCAGGTAAACCCAAGTAAGATCCCATGCCCTCGTCCTTATGGATCTCCAATGTCGCCTTAATAGAATTCCGGGTTGTATTGTCCACATCGTGGCCAAACATCACCGATGACTTAGCAGCATTTAACTGTTGTTCCGAAGCCTCGCCATAAATGCGGAGAATATTAATTATTTCTTAACCTTGGATTGGGTCTACTTTATAGAAGAATAAAGTCTGCAAACTAAAGATGAGAGGTGTATGGACTTGCACGGGAAATTTGGAGACCTTGAATTTCCATTCTGCATTTTTAAGGTTTGCTATCAGAGTTTCCGTACACAAGATAAAAAGGAACAGAGATATCGGGTCGCCTTGTCAAATTCTTATGGTCGGTTTAATGGAGCCTCTCGGTGACCCATTTAAAAGAACTTTATATGAGACCGAGGAAATACAAAATATTATCTTGTCTACCCATTTCTGAGCGAACCCCATCTTTACCATTATAGCTAGTAAAAAGGATCATTCTACATGGTCGTAACCTTTACTCATATCAATTTTTATAGCCATGAACTTTTGCATACAAGCTGGGTTTGTCCGGAGAGCATGAAAGTTTTCTTGCGCTATAAGAATATTATATGTAATGAGTCTTCCAGACACAAAGGCGGATTAAGTCTCAGAGATTAACTCCGGAAGAAGTTTTTTAAGACGGGAACTTAGAACTTTCGAGATAATTTTGTAACTAACTTTACACAAGGTGATTGGTCGGAATTCCACCATTTTCCTTGGTCTATCTGTTTTTGGAATCAAATATATATTTATCTCATTCAAACGCTCATCAAAGAAACCTGAAGAATGGAAATCTTGAACTAATTTTATTAGATCAGGCCCGGTCAAATCCCAAAACCACTGATAGAAAAGAGACGTCATCCCATCCGGGCCTAGGGCTTTGTCTGGATTAAGCAAAAAGAGAGCTAGTTTAACTTCCTTTGGGGAGATCTCTTTGGTGAGTTTCTGGTTCATAACTTCTGAGATCATAACCTGCACATCCCTAAGAGCGGAATGGAAATCTAGTGGATCAAAAGTGGTGAGCAGGTCTTCAAATTAATCCACCACTAAACTCTCAATTCTTATATCCTTGTCCACCCACAAACCATCTTGGTTCAATAATCCAATAATCTTGTTCTTTGCTCTTCTTTGCTTAGTAATAGCATGGAAGAATTTTGTTTTCTTATCAGCGACTTGAAACCACGTTTCCCGACTCTTTGTCTTCCAGAATATCTCATCCTCCCTACAAGCGTCACATAGCTTCCACTTTAAGGCTAGTAGACCTTTTGAGGAAATGGACTCGTCTTCCTGCGCTAGGTCGATCTGGCTTTATAATTCCAAAATCAACTTCTTAGAGTTCGTTGAATTTGATTTCTTCCAGATAGAAATGGTCCTCCTACAATTTTTAACTTTCTGTAAGAGAGAAACTCCTTCTTGAGAAGGGAACACCCAGCCTTCAAGGACCGATTCTTTAAACCCAGATTTGTCAATCCATCTTTTATCAAAGATAAAATGTTTAACGAACCGGTGAGGACTGTTATGGATTGAAGCTAGGAGGGATCTATGATTAGATCTCCATAATTTTAAATACTCTACATTTGTGTGGGAAAAAATGGTATGTCATTCTTCATTACCCAAAGCTCTATCGAACCAGGATTTTATAAGGTTATGAATTCTCCGACCCGCAACTCCACAGCTACGTCGTCCCACCCATGAGAACAAATTACCCTGGGATAGGACCTCGATCATCCCACAATTTTCAATCATGCATCAGAATGGGAGGAAAGAGGATTCATATCTACGTTTACCACCCCTCTTCTCATGGTTTCCGGTAATCTCATTAAATTCACCAATCATAAACCATGGATCAGAGCGAGTAATACCAATACGAGTCAAGCGCTCCTAAACTATATCACGGTATTAACTACCGGATCTCTATAGACAAAGATAATAAAAACTCGGTTTCCATCAATAATAATTTCAATATCAATAAGCCAATCACTAACAAAAAAAAACTTAACTGGATAATATTTTGAATACATAAGAGCAAAACCACCACTGTTACAAATGGGATCAACAGTTTGAAGAGAATCAAAGTCTAAAGACATTTTCATATTCTGAAGATGCATAAGGTCATTTTTAGACTCCGATAAAATAAGAAAACCTGGAGAATAAATACGACACAATTCCTCTAGTAGACGAATTATAAGTTGAACACCCGCTCCTTGAAAACTCCACGCTAGGATCCTCATGTGTTAGTGTCGGAGAGGTTTGGAGGCCCCATCGAACCAACAATCAAAACCGTAGACTTGAACTTTGAAGATGGAAGACCTCACTTTTCGGAACCGAAGCGGGTTTCGTAGAGTTCCTCGGCTTAGAAGGGTTAAAATTTTAAATCTTCTTTGAGGCTGAATTAAGAAACATGTCTGAGTTTTTTTTTTTTTATTGGCTCCTTCTTTTTGACTTTGGGCCGAGCAGGGCCCAAATCTCCATCGTTAGTCTCATTCTCTGAGTCAATAACCACCAGAGACACAATTTTGCATTTCAGCTTGTCGGAAAGATTCTTCACCTTTGCCGAGACATCAAACGATTTTGAGGAACCCACCGAACCAAATTGGATCACATCATGCAGTTCCTCCCCCAGTAGATCGTCATCGTCATCTTCCAAATTCTCCTCATCGGAAAGGCGAGAATTCCGATGAGGAGACTCCAAGGCGTTGTAGGCAGCTTCATCTTCCTTGGTCCAATCGAGATTAAGAGCTTCCGACATCGATTTTGGATTCCAAATCCAATCCTTCTCATCATTGTTGAGGCTCAAAGTCGGATCTTTGCGATGAAGTGTCCCATCCTAACCCTCCTCTAGAACTGCTGGATTTGGAGAAGGACGCTACAATGAAGTTGAAGCTAGAGGACGATTAAGCATTAAAGCTCTAGAGGAATGGTAATGATGAGAAAAGCTCTAGAGGAATGGTAACGATGAGAAGGATGCTGAAGCTGGCGGTTACCACCATTGCGTGGAGCTGTGTTGACATGGTCATGGCAGACTCTGTGTCTCTTAGAACCACCATCCGGAGACATCTTTCTTGCAACTCGGGGTGCAGCCATAAAGGGTAAGTTTTTTCTCTCATGACCAATACGAAAAACAATAGTACTGGTTATTATCATCTCCTCTAGTCGAGTAGCGAGAGTTCCTTTTTACCTCTTCACCAAACAAAGCCGCTCTCTAGTTTTTATCAAGTAAAGCGCATAACTCAACTTCATGGCATATGCGATGGCATTAAGAGCACCATCGGAGAAGCTTTTTGAAAAAGAATTTCACTTTCACAATCTCGCCTGTAGGTAGTTGAACATTCTTATGGAATCTAAGGGGAACATCTGTCTTAACAGAGATTTAGATTCTTCCTTTAGTAGAATCAACTCTTCGGCCCACACCCAAGAAAACTTCCAAAGTTTCTAAGAACTTTCTCTTCCCAGAAGTCAGCTGGGATTCCTTTCGTTTTAATCCAGAAATTCATGCTATCTGGGAAATAAGTTTCAATGTGAGATTCCCACTTTTCAAGAGCAAAAGACCACTTATTAAAGTGACAAGGGTGTTTGTTGAGAATCTTCTACAGGTCAGCTTCAGACTCGAAAAAGAACTGGAACCGCGAATCACCGAAAGAGACTCTACGGACCCGTCTTTCAACATCCAAAGTGTGCTCTTTGGGGAGGAGAGCCACTAGGGTTTCGATACTACGTCCACCTTGATGGAATATTCGCCCAACAAGGTTAAGTTGAAGGCGAGCTAACAGAGCTGAGTTAACCGCTTAAGGGAGAATCACCACATCATTCTCATACTTAGGTTCAAAGACAAAAGGAGATTGTTTTGGAGGAGATTCTCGGTACCAGCTTGGTCTTTCTCTCTTTGACATTGTGAGAGTAGAGAGGTAAACAAAAGTAACAGACTTTAGCTTAAAACTAGAAGGAGTGAAACAAGAGTCTCAGCTTTTGCAGGAAGGTGTTCAAGAGAGATTTTGTTCGTTCTTCACATGCAAAAGAGAGCGGCTTGAGGAGAAGCCGGAAAGTGGTGAAGAGAGAAAGCATGGACTTTGACTGAGAGGGTGAAAAATAATACTCTTGTTACCACCTTGAGAAAGTGCAGGTTGCAAGAGAAATGTGGGTAAAAAAACACATAAGAGATAAGGGGAGAAGCTAGGGGAAAGAGAGGGGAGGCTAGCCAAAAAAGAAACCATCTGAAAAGTTCAGGGAAGAAAAGCTCCGACGAAGAAGAAGAACAAAAGCTTCCGAAAATAGCTGAAAAAGTGGTTAAGATATACTAATTTTAAAAATATTTGTTTCTTTCAGGTTTCTCGAGACTTGTGTCTGGGAGAGAAAATAAAGCTTATGTAATATTAATTAGTTTTTTTTATTAATTTTGACGATTAATATTTTGTATATTTTTAATTGATTTTTTTTGTTAATTTTTTTTATTGATTGATTAGATAATAAATAATATTTTATTTTTATTAAAATAAAAGATGTTTTATTTTAAAAATAAATAAAAATAAAATGAACTTTTAATCGGTATGCAAAAACTTTATGAAAAAACCTGAGGAAATATAATCAGACTGTAACAGTGATTAAGATGATGTGGCGTTGGTGTAAGGAGCGAGCTCAGCCTCTTGCGAGCCTGTCCAAGCGTCCATGCAAATTAGTCTCTCTTTTTTTGGGCAGCAAAATAGCCTTTAATGTAGGTGTCTCTCTGTCAAGTTACACAATTACGTGAACTAGGCCTGGGCAAAATAACCGGAACCGAATACCCGAACCGAAAAACCCGAAAAAATATCCGAATCGAATCCGAACCGATTTTCAAAAATACCCGAATGGATCCTAGACCTCCTACCCGAAAAAAACCCGAACCGAACCCGAACCGAATCCAATACCCGTGGGTACCCGAATACAAATATACACCTAAAAATATTAGTTATATTTATACTTATAATATCCGAAATACCTAAAATTACAATCATAAATCCGAATATACTAGGTATTTGTGAGTAATTCGGATACATTTGGATATATTTGGTTAAAAAGTAACTAATGATGTAGTTTTCTTTTGGGTAATTTTAGTATTTTTAGATATTTTTGGTTATATTTGGGCAAAGAGTAACCAATGTATTTTTGAGAAATCGGGTATTTCGGTTAGATTTGGGTATATACGAGTAAAAAACCCGAACCCGAAAATATTTCGGGTATTTTTGGTTATTTTCGGATATTTTGCTTTTTTATTAAAATATCCGAACCGATCCGAACCCGAACCGAACCCGAACCGAATTTTTAGAATACCCGAATGGGTCTCGACCCCTACCCGAATAGACCCGATACCAAAAAAAAGAACCGAACACGAACGGGTACCCAAATACCCAGGCCTAACGTGAACCATCTGTATTTTATTATTTATATATACATAATCCACTCATAATTTAAGACCTATACTATATCATAAATTATATAGCCATGTAGTCGATCAATGAAATAGGGAAATAGCAAGTCAAAGATAAAATAAAATTGGGAAGGTGAACGACCTGTGTCCCCCCAGTAAGTTTCATATAGTACCATAACAACACAGATTTCGGGTCTCGTCTCCAGTCCACACAAAACGAAAGTTAAACTCCAGTTTCCCCCTAAATCGAAAGTTCTAGACCTCAGTCTCCAAAATTTCAAATTTCTTGGTTTATCTTCGGTTTACTGTGCCGAACCCGATGCCAAACCAAAACCCAGAATAATAAACCGATTTTGAACCCGATTCGAGTTACCACAACCCGAAATAAATACTTATTTCAAGAATCCCCAAATTGAGAAGAACCCTAATTTTGATTTTTCTCTTCAACATCAGAGATTTCAACAACATCAGAGATTTGAAGTCTAAGCTTGAATATGAGCAATTCATCCGGAGCTACGAGTGGAGCATCAAATGTGGGACAGAGAAGAAGAGTTGTGGGTGTGCCGAAGATGTGTTGGTGTGGAGCAAGTATCTCGGCGATCATCTCCAAATCCGCCGCCAATCCATACCGCCGTTACTATCGTTGTGCTTATGCTGCATCACATAAGGTAATGTGATTGATATTTGGGTTGTTTCTTACGAATTTTGACTTTAATTCTCTGGTCTCTGTAGCTTATCGATGATAACCACACTTTCAAGTGGGTTGACGAAGCTTTGTTAGATGAGATAGAGAGATTGAGTGTAAGAACGACTGCACTTGAACAAACCATGTCCCAGATTACATCAGAGACTATGGATCACCAGAAGATGATTTTTGAGAGGATGCAAATGAAGCTAGAGAAAGAGATTTTTGAGAGGGTAGAAGCAGAAATGTTGGAATCCAAATCAAGCATGAAGAAAATGTCGATTGCTGTCATCGTAGGGTGTATGATCATGCTTGGTTTGAGTAATGTGATAGGCTGAAACGAGTGTATTGGCTTGTTGTTGTTGGTCTTTGTTTGTGCTTCTTGTTTTGTTTTGTTCTTGTTGTTGTAATGTCTAATGAAACATGAAATTTGGTTCTTGTGCTTGTTATGTGTACTTCTTGTGACCTATGTAATGTTATATTTTCCTAAAACAGAGACAAATAGCAAAACACTGAGACAGAAATAGCATAAATTGGTTCAATGCTTTACCAATGTACCAATCATCCAAAAGACAGAGACAACAATGTACCATTACACATGGTCATGCAACCAAAAACACAAAGCCGTTGTAATGAAACCAAAAAGTTAAAGCCATGGTAAAGAAACCAAAAATACAAAGCCGTTGTACTATAATCCTAATCAGATGGTAAACCAAAAAACCTAATGCCATCTAACACTACTTTAATCCTTCACTCTAATCCTTCAGCCTTGAGACATCACCACTCCTTGAGACGGTTCCACTTGACTGCCATGAGTTGCAGTCTCAACTCCTTCAAAGGCCTAAGACAAATCATGAAGCAAAACATGTCAGTAACCTATTGTGACCAACTGAACCAATAAATAATCATACTTACCAATGCAGAAGACTTCTTCTTCTTATGAAACCTGGAGTTGTGACCAGCTGCATGACAAACACCACAGTGCATTATCTTTTTCATCTGCTTAGGTGCTTTCTTTGTAGGTGACTCATTCTTTCCCTTCTTCCTCTTTTTGTCCTTTTTACTCTCTTTTCCTTTCTTCCTCCCAGGTGTAGGTGGTGGTGGTGGTACATGCACATTAGGATGAGCTGTTGATGGCCAAAAAGCAGGTCCTCTCTGTGGAAATAGGCCGTGTTGGTGTCGGATCCCGCACCAGAAGTACGAGACCAACCAAAGATTGCCACGTAATCAGGATAATGGCCCATAAAGGATGAAGCCCATTGGACCCGTGAGCTGAAGGGACGGTCGAAGTGGTTGTCACCATTTCGAGAATCCGAAGTGACTTCACTGTGACACGAGTTCGGTGTAGAAGACACGGGTAAGTCGGTTCAAGGACACTTGGGCCAAAAGAGGCGAGGCCCATGAAGATCAGGGTCAACTCAAATTCAAACGTTGAGCATTAAAGCCGAAGAATCAAAACGGACACATTTAAGAAGAAATAATTGTATTTAATTACTCATTTTAAATGTCGTTTAGCTATGTATAAATATAGAGGCCAATGGCCATGTAAAGGGGATCTTCCTCTCAAGAGAGAAATAATATAGCAATTTTTCGCATCAATTTACAAGTTCTTACGTGTTCATTTTTGTCCCTCAAGAATAATCTTTCCCACTTAACAAAATACTTGAGTGTGTGAATCCGACATCCACATTTTGGCGCCGTCTGTGGGGACATCAGGATTCTTGAGTGGTCAGATTTCTTCTTTTCTACATTCCCGAGATAAGCGACAATGTCCGGAGGAGACGCCGTTGAGACATCATTGGCCGAAACCCTCAAAGCTATGCAGCAAACCATGTCGGACATATCACAAAAATTCTCGGATATGGAGAAGGCCGTCGATACGTTGCAAACATCCCAGGTATCTCTTAGTCAAAACGTCAATAATATACAAACTCGTGTTCGCTCTTTAAGTGCAGGAAACCCGGTGGGAACCCGAAGAGGGATATTCAACTCGCCAAGTTCCGCTGCACGAAATGAAACCAGCGGACAAACAACTCCCGGTGCTACTAATAATATAGCTCAGACGTCGGAAGACGAGATGCAGCTCGGGGATGAAGAACAACTTGCAGCTCCGTACGAGCAGGAGAACCTCGACCAGTTCGAGACCATGAGGAAGGTTAGCCAGGAATTAAAAGAAATGAAATCAAAATTTCATCAGGCTACAAGTTCGGAGCCAGACATCAATCGAGTCATTGAAGAAGCAAGGCGAACCCCTTTTATCCCGCGAATTGCAAGTTTGAGGATCAAAGATTCTCGGAAGCTCAAGTTGGACCCTTACAGCGGATTGGAGGATCCAAAGCTATCTTGCAGCCTTTCTGATCGCTGCAGGAAGAGTCGAGTTGGATGAAGCTGATGAGGACGCAGGCTATTGCAAGCTGTTTTCGGAGAATCTATGTGGCCAAACTCTAATGTGGTTCACCCAATTAGAGCCGGGTTCGATCAGCAATTTCGACGAATTATCAGCCGTGTTCTTAAAGCAATACTCTATCCTTATGGATAAAAGCGTTTCGGATGCCGATCTTTGGAACTTAACGCAAGGATCTAATGAGTCACTTCGAGTTTTCATCACCAAATTCAAAGGAGTGCTATCAAAACTCCCAAGAATCTCACAGCAATCAGCTTTATCTGCCCTACGAAAAGGATTGCGACATGATTCGAGGTTTAAAGAAGACTTAATACTTCATAAACCAGATACAATTCAGGATGCACTCTTCCGTGCAAACAATTGGATGGAGGTAGAAAACGAAAAAGAAAGTTTTGCCAAACGGAATAAACAAGAAAAGCCGGCAGTCACCGTCCCTACCAAGAAGTTCGAGCCTAGAGAGAGCAAAGGACCAAGGAAGTTTGGGTCGCAACCCTTCAACAATTCCGTCGGGAAGCAATTCCAAGGGAAAGGAAGATCAAACACTTGGGTCCGTGATGAAAGTCTATATTGCGACATTCATAAAGTAACCGGACATTTAACCAAGGATTGCAGCGTTCTTAAAAAGCACCTCGCAGAGCTTTGGGCTAGTGGCGATCTTTCTAAATTCGATATAAAAGATTTTGTGAAGGAATACCACGAAGCAAAGGAAAACTCCAAAGATCAAGATTCCAAAAGACCAAGGTTATCCAACGAGGAAGAACCAAGGAGTTCGAAGGGGAAGATCAATGTGATTCTAGGAGGTTCCAGATTTTGCGGAGATTCAATAAGTTCCATCAAAAAACATAGACGAAATGTCTTACTCAAAGCAAGCTTGAGTGAAGAAATTGATTTTCAAGGTGCTTCAATATCATTTAACGAAGAAGAAACGCGGCATCTCGAAAGACCGCATGACGATGCTCTAGTCATTACTCTTGACGTCGCAAACTTCGAAGTATCAAGGATCCTTATAGATACAGGCAGTTCGGTCGACTTGATCTTTTTAAGTACTCTAGAAAAAATGGGAATCAGCCGAGGAGACATAGTAGGACCTCCGTCTCCATTAGTTGCATTCACAAGCGAATCAGCCATGTCTCTCGGGACAATCAAGCTACCGGTCCTTGCCAAAAAAGTATCAAAAATTGTGGACTTCGTCGTCTTCGATAAGCCCGCAGCTTACAACATCATCCTTGGGACTCCCTGGATTTATCGAATGAAAGCAGTTCTCTCTACATACCATCAATGTATCAAATTTCCAACATCAAATGGGGTGGAAACAATTCGGGGAGACCAAGAAGCTTCACGGACTTGTTACTTAGCTAGCCACCGTATGAAGATTCAATAGCAACTAACGAAGCCCGCAAAAGAAGGACTAAAAATAAAATTTCCTAGTGGGCAGAAGAAAGAGGATGTAGTAGTCGAAGTGGCACTGGAAGAAGACAAGCCGGACCGGAAAATTAGAATTGGAGCAACTTTGACTGACCAAATAAAAGAAGCTTTGATCGAACTCTTAAGGAAAAACAAAGCGTCGTTTGCATGGTCAGCAGCGGACATGCCGGGCATAAATCCGAGTATAATTTGTCATGAACTAAACGTAGATCCAAGCTTCAAACCGGTGAAACAAAAAAGAAGAAAGCTTGGAGTGGAGCGGGCAAAAATAGTAAACGACGAAGTGGATAAACTCTTGAAGATAGGGTCCATAAGAGAAGTGCAATATCCGGAGTGGGTAGCAAACACTGTCGTTGTCAAGAAAAAGAATGGGAAAGATAGGGTTTGCATCGATTTTACAGACCTGAATAAAGCATGTCCTAAAGATAGTTTCCCGCTCCCGTATATAGATCGACTTGTAGAGTCCACCGCTGGAAATGAGCTGTTAACGTTCATGGATGCCTTCTCGGGTTATAATCAGATAATGATGAACCCCGAAGATCAAGAAAAGACGTCATTTATCACAGATAGAGGTATCTACTGTTACAAGGTAATGCCTTTTGGTTTGAAAAATGCAGGAGCAACTTACCAACGATTGGTGAACAAAATGTTTCACAATCACCTCGGGAAGACTATGGAAGTCTACATAGATGATATGTTGGTTAAATCATTGAAGAAAGAAGATCATGTTAAACATTTGAAGGAATGTTTTGATATTCTCAATAAATATCAAATGAAGCTGAACCCGGCGAAATGCACATTTGGAGTCCCATCCGGAGAATTTCTTGGCTATATCGTGACAGAAAGAGGGATTGAAGCCAATCCAAATCAAATTAACGCCTTTCTGAACATGCCATCTCCAAGAAACTTCAAAGAAGTACAACGGTTGACTGGGCGGATTGCGGCTTTGAACCGTTTTATCTCGAGGTCAACAGATAAGTCGTTGCCTTTCTACCAAATTCTAAAAGGGAACAAAGGATTCCTTTGGGATGAGAAGTGTGAAGAAGCTTTTGGGCAGCTTAAGGCATACTTAACCACTCCACCTGTACTGTCCAAACCGGAAGTAGATGAAAAACTTTACTTGTACGTATCAGTTTCAAATCACGCGGTTAGTGGAGTCTTGGTTCGGGAAGACTGTGGGGAGCAGAAACCAATTTACTACGTGAGCAAGTCAATGACTGATCCGGAAACCAGATACACAATGATGGAAAAACTCGCACTCGCGGTGGTAACTTCGGCTCGGAAGCTTCGTCCATATTTTCAATCCCATCCGGTTGAAGTATTAACTAACCAACCACTCCGAACAATACTTCATAGTCCGAGTCAGTCCGGACGTTTGGCGAAATGGGCGGTGGAATTAAGCGAGTACGACATAGAGTTCAAAAGCCGGATCAGTATGAAGGCTCAGGTCTTAGCAGACTTCCTGACCGAACTACCAATACCTGGAACGATAGAGCAACCGGAGAACCAAACTTGGAAATTACACGTAGACGGGTCTTCAACAAAACAAGGATCCGGAGTGGGAATCAAGTTGGAATCTCCAACATCGGAAATTCTAGAACAGTCATTCCGATTGTTATTCAAAGCCTCTAACAACGAGGCAGAATACGAAGCCCTTATTGCCGGACTTCGACTAGCACAAGGAGTTGGAGCTAAGGAAATATTGGCTTATTGCGACTCACAATTAGTAGTTAACCAATTTAATGGAGACTATGAGGCTAAAGATTCAAGAATGGAAGCATACCTCGAAGTGGTGAAGGATCTATCTAAAAATTTCTCGAAATTTGAATTAATCCGTATACCTCGGGGAGAGAATACAACTGCAGATGCACTTGCCGCATTGGCGTCAACATCAGATCCTGAGTTAAAGAGAGTTATTCCAGTAGAATGCATCTCGGAGCGAAGCATTCAAGACAGCAAGGAAACCCTCGTCGTTACAAGGTCTCGAGCAGCGGCACGCGACCGTGGCGAACCAGAGATCGAACCGCCACCCAACAAACGAAGAAAGTCAAAGGGATCAAATACATCTAACAAGGAACCCGTTGTCCTAGTTGAAGAAATGATTCCAGAAACGATGTTAGAAACCGAGCCATTACTCGGGGAGAATATTCTTGAACCAAACGAACATCCCGAACCAGAGCCACGGATATTTCATAAAGTTGACCAAATTCCGGCTAAAGACTGGGGGGCTGACTGGAGGGAGCCAATAAAGCACTACATCACGACAGGCGAACTCCCAAAGAATAAATGGCAGGCCAGGAAAATGAAAGTCGTTAGCGCGAAATTTTGCCTATCAAAAGATGCGTTATATAGGCGAGGAGTTAGTGACCCTTACCTATTATGCATTTTTGGGCCCGAAGTCGAAATCGTCATGAGCGAAGTGCATGAGAGATTATGTGGAAGTCATTCATCAGGAAGAACTATGGCTTTTAAAGTTAAAAGAATGGGGTACTTTTGGCCCACTATGATCACAGATTGTGTTAAGTTCGCCCAAAGATGCAAGCGCTGCCAACTCCATGCGCCATTAATCCATCAACCGTCGGAGTTATTCTCCTCCATTTCCGCCCCGTACCCGTTTATGAGGTGGTCAATGGACATCATCGGACCATTGCACAAATCAACTCGAGGTGTACAGTACCTTTTAGTCCTTACGGACTACTTTTCGAAATGGATTGAAGCTGAGGCGTATGTTGGTATCAAGGATTCGGCGGTGAAGACCTTTATTTGGAAAAACATTATATGTCGACATGGAGTTCCGTACGAAATAGTCACTGATAATGGACCGCAATTCATTTCACACGAGTTTGATGCCTTTTGTGCGGACTGGGGAATTAAAGTTAGTTATTCTACTCCAAGATATCCGCAAGGAAACGGTCAAGCCGAAGCCGCGAACAAGACGATATTAAGCAATCTCAAGAAACGCTTAAGTCATCTAAAGGGAGGATGGTATGAAGAACTCCAACCCGTCCTGTGGGCTTATCGTACAACCCCTAGGCGACCCACAGGAGAAACTCCATTCTCTTTGGTTTATGGCATGGAAGCGGTAGTACCAGCTGAACTCAATGTGCCCGGACTTCGTCGAACAGAAGCACCGTTAAATGAGGAAGAAAATTCAGTAATGCTTAACGATTCACTGGATACCATAAATGAAAGGCGTGATCAAGCTCTAATTCGGATCCAGAATTACCAACAGGCAGCAGCCCGGTATTACAATTCTAAAGTTAAAAGTAGGCCGTTCTTCGTGGGAGATTACGTATTAAGACGCGTCTTTGACAATAAAAAAGAAGAAGGTGCTGGAAAACTTGGTATTAATTGGGAGGGACCTTACATTATTACCGAGGTGGTTCGAAACGGCGTTTATAGGTTAAAAGACCTAGAAGACAATCCAGTCAAGCGACCTTGGAATGTGATCAACTTAAAGAAGTTTTATGTTTAGAAGCTACATGCATTGTTTATGTACATGAACTACGATTTGGCTTGATCCCGAAATGGGTACGTAGGCAGCTCGAAAACGAGTTCAGCTATTAATAAAATTTTTGTTTTATTTCTTTATTAAAGGAAGAAGGTTCGGCTATGCGAACATACAAGAGATTGGAAATAAAGCGTTTATTCAAAAAAAAAAAGGCGAAGTGTCCCTCATCGTACACTTCGAACTACGAAATCCTCGTTGACGAGCAGAACACTTCAATTCCTTGACCAGCAAGATCGAGGATTGACATCATGCAGTCCGGAATTCGAGCAAAGTCAGAGATTCCAAGCTCAATCCATTCTCCGGGGTGAGATTCAAGGATGTGAAGATTTCTTGACACCGTAGTAAGCCTGCGTTGCATCCGGTTAATCCTCTTCCGGAGCCTCCTCTTTTCCGACGTAAGCTTCCGGTGTTGAAGTTCAAGTGCCTCTATGAACGCCGTCGCTGTTCCTTGGTCTCTGATTGGGAGATCCCTGATCAAAGCACATGGGGCTCGGATCTGAGATCTCGAGAGGCCGCGAAGTGGGGAAGGCTGCCTGTTTGGCTCATTTGAAACATCTTCATCCATCATTCCGATTCTGGAGAATTCGGGCATAGATTCTGAACAGCGAAGATTGAACTCCATACCTGCTAAAATGAAAAGAAGGATGAGAAGTAAAGGAAAATCGAACCTATAATTTATAGGAACCCCATATCCTTAGCAAGCTGCGGATTTTATCCAAGGAATAGAGTGATTCACGGAGAGATTTATGCCCTCGAATGGATCCTGCATTAAAGGACGCATCTCCAAGAATATTTGGAAAGAAAAGAAAGTTGCAAATATTTCCATAAATAAAAAGGGCCGAAGCCCATTACGAGTTTTCTAAAAAAAAAAAGGAGAAAAGTGAGGAAGTTAAAGAACATTTATGGGAGAGGCTCAGGAACAGGCTCCTTCATCGCCGGTTTAGATTCCGAAGTGGACGCCTTGTTCGTGGCATCCACTTCGGAACGATCTCGAACGCGTTTCCGGCAGTTGCTGGCCTCCTCCTCCAAGTCCTCTTCCTCTTCACTGTCGCAGACAGGGGCGTTCACGGGACCCGGGACTCCTCTAGCGCGGAGATACATCCGAAGCATCTTCGGGATCTCAGCAACGGAGTCAAAGTTCCGCCACTCCCATTGAAAGGGATCGCTCTCCAGGGCCCGTATCTTCCTTTCCACCCGGGCGATGCGAGCCTCGAGCGTCTGCTTTTTGAGTCCCAGCCGCTGCCTCTCT
The DNA here is from genome assembly GCF_000004255.2 of Arabidopsis lyrata subsp. lyrata. Taxonomy (NCBI): domain Eukaryota; kingdom Viridiplantae; phylum Streptophyta; class Magnoliopsida; order Brassicales; family Brassicaceae; genus Arabidopsis; species Arabidopsis lyrata. Next base: position 12,653,452 of record NW_003302548.1, on the reverse strand, counting down.
TCACACAAGCAACGGTGCTTGTCGACGACCTAGCATAAAAATGAATGAATAAGGCAAAACGAAAAAGTTTTTAAGTCAAAAAAAAAAAAAAACTTTGAATATTTACCTTGTCGATGAAGTCGCAAGCCTCTTTCTTCTCTTTTGAAGGGAAGTGAAAGACGGCGTGAGGAAAGAGAACGCCAGCCGGTTCAAATCCGTCGCCGGACAAGAAAAGTGGGCTGCCGGGAGCGTTGGGGGCTACTTCTTCGTTTTCCATTCTTAAAATATTTCTCAAGTGAGATTCTATAGTCATGTTTAATAAAGCCTAGAGGTAGGTAAGCCTTTATTTATAATGATTTAGGGTTTGTCTTGGAACCATAAATCCATTAATGGTAGCGTTTCCGAGTGGATTAAACCATTTTTGGAAAATCGAGAAAAGACAATTATCACATTAAAAGACGAGCCGTTCTCTTTAAGAAGGGAAAAAGCAACCGTCGCATTAACTGCAAAAGTTTCTAAGGCCCAAGCCTGACAAGTTTACCGAGTTGACTAAACCCGAAGTGGGGAACTCGCTTTAAGCCGAGCTCAGCTCTCGCATTTTAAAGAGAAAGGTCTGATCAACCTAAAAATCTCGAAAGCATTGCCACAAGGCCACAAAAGGTTAAAAGCGGACTTTGCAAACCCGCATATAATTTTAACCAAACCCCCTTGGGTCACAACCTAGAAAGGTTTAAAAGCCTCCTCAGGCAAATATCTTGTTCAAAAGAAACAATAAAGCCTCCTTAGGCCAAAAATAAGTTAAGTCTTAAAGATAAAGGGACAATCCCCAATTTAAAGTGGACACAGCCACTACGGAGTAATCTCCACCCCGGACTCCGGCTCAGCAACCAAAGTTTCATTCACCTCCTTAATTGGTGCTTGATCAGATGAAGCTCCCTGGCCACCCTCCGCGGTACAACCAACCTCCGGAGTGACCTCTGGTACCATTGGAGCTGCGGGCGGGACAACGTCTTCCGTCTCACTTGGACCTAGAAATAATGATTCCAGTCAATCAAAGGTACAAGGTAAGAAAAAGGTAAGCCACAGGAGCCAAGTGTTACCTGCCCAATCTAAACCCGATTCACTGATAGGAGGTGATTCAGTAAAGAATGCCTCGAAGTCAAGCGGGTTGAAGACCGAAGTGGAAAGAGCTGCTAAGCGACTCCGTTTTTCAGAAAGGTTAGTCGACAGCTCGGTCCTTTCTTGCTCCTCGGAGAAATCTGCTTCATGGATTTGGTCCAGCAGAATCAAGTTGCTTTCGTGCTCCTTGATGTCTGACTCCAAGTCCGACCTAGCTTTCTCGGTTTGCATGAAGCGAATGGCTCCTTGGATCAATTCCATCCCGCGTCCCTTAACTTCCTTTCTGGCCTTCGATGCCGACATTGCCAACTCAGAATCACGCAACTTGGCTAGCGCCTTGTACTTCGCGTCAAGCTCGATAAGTTGGTTATTCAGGGTGTCGGCGGTTGATTCGGATTCGTGAAGTCTACCCTGAACACCAGACAGTTCGTCCTGGAGTTTGTAATTCCGGTCATAGTAGTCTTGCAGTTCCCCCTTTACCTGCGCCAACTCCGACGTCAACCTATCGACCTTATCCTCCAGATCGTGCTTAGAGCCATCAGAAGAGTTGAGGTCAGCCTCAAGAGCTGAGAATTTCTTCTTCCACATGTCAATCTCCTTCTCCCGTCCGATGACCAACCCTTCGTAATGTTCGATCATGTCGTTAAATTCGCTCTGAGCCTGGCATTATACATGAACCAAGGATGGTGAGTCAGTTCGCAGAATGGCAATGCAAAAAAAAAAAAAAAAGAAAACGGAACTAACCCGAGATGAGTGGTAAGCGTGAAGCAAATAGCGTTCACGAATTGCAGGGCGCCATTTGTTGAAATCTGGCAAGATCGAACCCGAACGGGTCTTGAAGCATCGGAAGACGCTGCCTTCTGTCTCCATAGCTGCGAGGAAGGAAGAATTGTAAAAATTGGAATTTTAATAAAGACAAAAAGTTGAAGTATGTAAATCACCAAACCTGAAAGTGATTTGACTTGAGGGACAAGAGCAGGTTTTAACCTCGAGGAAGCATCTCGAGATTCAGAGTCCCCCTTTTTCGGAGACGCACTCCGAGCAGTCTTTCCACTATCAGGCTGGGAGGAGGAAGACATATCAACCGGACGTGGAGGACCCATTGGTTCAGGAGGAGGAGATGATCGAGGTGAGCGGTCAGTCCGGGCCCTCGACTTTTCCCTCTGCGGAGAAGAATCGCTGCGAGAGGATTTGTCTCTCTTCCGGCGAACCAAGTTCTTAATTGGCTCGTTACTAAAATCATCTCGGGGAGGACGAGGTGAATCACGGCGAGGAGATTGAACCCTCCGAGGAGAACGTGAGTCGCGACGATCGCGACGAGGAGTTAATCTGAAGGAAGCGACAGATCGAGCTCCCTCGGTGCTGCCATCATCAACCAGCAAGGTTCTACTGTAGTCCTTCTTGTCTATAGAAGTCGCGAGGAACTTTTTCTTCTCCTCGTAAGCCTCAGCCATCGGCTTGGAAAGCAACTTACGCTTGGCCGCAAGGGCCCGAGATGACATTCCTTGAGTTGAAGGAGGGGGAGGAATTTGGTGAAGATGACCAGGCGGACTCATCCTGAGTCTGTGGTTAGCTTCCAGGAATCGTTCAAGAGTGAAGGAATTCCAAAGGGTTTCCCCTTCAAGAATTATTTTGAAGAATTCGATGAACTCTTCAGATGGGAGGTTGGAAGCGATGAAAGCTGCGAAATGAAACAACGGTGTTAGTCAATAAAGATAAAGAAACAACCGGGAAAGATACGTGCAACCTAATCACTACCGGGTTTCGCAGACCACTTCGAAGGGAGAAAATCAGCGAGATTTCCAATCGAAGCGGGGGTTTTCTTAATTAGAAACCAAGGATGATGCCAATTTTCATCCTTGTTCGGAAGATGTGAAATGATGTTCCTGTTGGCATTAGGATATGCTGAGAAATATCCCGTTTTCTTCGATGAACTTCTCACGCTCAGAAGCTCATTAAGTTCAGCAACTCCGATAACATAACCGGCCTCCGCCGCGATTGTTATAATTCCAAGAATAGTACGGAGAAGATTGGGGGTTAATTGAGGAAGAGCGATTTCAAGAGCCGCTAGGTATAAAATTAGGGCTTCGGGAAGAGGAAAGGTCAGCCCGCAACCCTTGAAATAAATCTCATATACACAGAAGTAACCATCGCGATGGTTTTCTGGAGATTCTGTGGGGGAAGCTATTTGTGCTTCCGCCATAATTTCCGGCGGAATCCGGCAAAGCTCTCTCAATCGCTCGAGGGATTGAAGAGTACAAGTGGACCTATAGTACGGACCGGCAATGTCACCAGGGCGGGTGCACTCGTCGTTACTAGAACGCCTCTCGTCAAAAGACGGAGACTCGGGTCTATCGGAATCGGAAGTCATTGGTAAGAAAGAAAAATTCAAGATCCGGCGAAGAAGGGTTTTGGTGAAGGAACGAAGAGAGAGGTTTTGATTAAAGTACGAAAGTAAAAGAAGAGAGTAATGGTGAAAAGAAGTTACCTCAAGCTAATGATGAAACCGCCTCGAAAGTCGTGTGGGAAGTGGGAAGGTTTTTCCCGTTTTAATAGTAATTAATCAATATACGGTCATAATGATGACAGATGTCACTCGGTTAAAAATGGCTAGTGCCGAAATTAAAGGAGTGATGAGATTTTCGGCGGGAAATCAGAAAGATTCTCGAGCGCAATCTTTGGCCACTTGAGCATTTAAAGTCCTCCGAATTGGAATAACACTTCGAAGAACTTGGGGGGCTAATTGTTGGTGTCGGATCCCGCACCAGAAGTACGAGACCAACCAAAGATTGCCACGTAATCAGGATAATGGCCCATAAAGGATGAAGCCCATTGGACCCGTGAGCTGAAGGGACGGTCGAAGTGGTTGTCACCATTTCGAGAATCCGAAGTGACTTCACTGTGACACGAGTTCGGTGTAGAAGACACGGGTAAGTCGGTTCAAGGACACTTGGGCCAAAAGAGGCGAGGCCCATGAAGATCAGGGTCAACTCAAATTCAAACGTTGAGCATTAAAGCCGAAGAATCAAAACGGACACATTTAAGAAGAAATAATTGTATTTAATTACTCATTTTAAATGTCGTTTAGCTATGTATAAATATAGAGGCCAATGGCCATGTAAAGGGGATCTTCCTCTCAAGAGAGAAATAATATAGCAATTTTCGCATCAATTTACAAGTTCTTACGTGTTCATTTTTGTCCCTCAAGAATAATCTTTCCCACTTAACAAAATACTTGAGTGTGTGAATCCGACATCCACAGGCCGTCCTTGTAGTTCTTCTGCCACATAGCTGTCCGAAACCAGTGACACACATAGTCCTCAACCTCAAGCTTCTTCTCTAAGATGACTCCATAAGCATGCTCACAAGGAATGCCACAGACTTGCCATTTCTGATAAGTACAAGTCCTATCAGTCAAGCTTATCCTATGAGTATCTAATCCTCTGGTAGCTTCATACATGTCATTGGTGCTTCTTCTTATATTCATCTCTGAAGCTTTCTTGTGTTCCTTGGCAAGAAACTTACCAACATATGGCGTGCATCTCCCATTATGGTCACTAGATTCCACAGATCTCTTGAAGATTCTGACCATTGCAAGTCTCCTAATGGTCTCCAGCATTGGCACAAATGCTTTGTCTCTAGCCTTTACAATGGAGTTGTTGAAGGACTCGGTTGAATTATTCTCTACATCTTCACAGTAGTTTCCTTGCTTGTAGAATGCCCTGCACCAAGTTCTTGGTTTTGACTTGACAACATCACGCCAAACTGCCGCATTGTAGTTGTAAAGCTCAGTCATGTGAGCTTCAAAGCTGCTCTCATTGTAGCTCCATGCCACATCCCAAATGTACTTCTTCATCTCTTTATCTTTTCCATGATTCTTCTTCAGATTACCATAGATGTGTCTCACACACATTCTATGCTCTACTTTTGGTAGCTCTAGCTCAACTGCTCGGATCAAACCCTGTAAAATAAAGAAATCAGAAGCTTATTATGTCATGAAACAGAAATAATAAATGCTTAAATGTGAAGAAATCTGAAGCTTATTACCTTTTGACGATCAGACACTATGATGTAACCATCACCATCCATTAGTCCCAAATCATCTTTCAGCTTCCTCACAAACCACACCCAATTCTCTATGTTTTCTACTTGAACACACCCCCATGCTATTGGGTATATAGCATTATCAGCGTCTCTACCTAAAGCAACCAGCAGCTGACCTTTAACCTTTCCTTTGATAAAAGTTCCATCCACTCCAATCAATGGCCTACAAGTCTCTTTCCATGTTCTCTAATCGCATTAAAACAGACATAGAACCTATTAAATACCTCTTGTCCTGCATCATTTGTCACAGTCTGCACTTCAACAGTTGAATATTTGTTGGAGTCTCTTATCTCTTCAGCATAGTCTTGAAGCCTAGCAAACTGATTATCATTTTCCTCTTCTATCCATCTCAATGCTTTTCTCCTTGCAGCTTGACATTGAGGCCTGGAAACTGTGATCTTCCATTTCCTTTTAATGGTTTCTTCAATTTTCATAGGAAGAAAATAGTCGGGTTCATCTCTAATACTATCTAGAAACAACCTAGCAATAACAGGAACCTTCAACATCTCACAATCTCCATTCGGATTACATGTGTGGACATCCTTGTACACGTTAACTCTCCACTTAGAACATTTCTTCGTGATTGCACAGTATATCCGCCATATACATCCATCCCCATCACATTTAAATCCAAGCTTCGTTTTATCATACCTGTATTTTGCGATGTTGCAGCCTGTCTTCAAAGCATGGTCGAGAACAGCTTCTTTAAAAGCAATGGCACTGAAGAATGTCTGGTGATAGTACAAATTCCCACCTCCGCCTCTAATGTTGTCTCGTTTTCTCTCCCGAGCAGCTTCGTCTTTTTCGTCTTCCTCACTGTCTGGATACTCATCATGTAGAATCGAAGGTTCGTCTCTAAACTCCATTACAGCCTTCTCGATTTCAAAAGCATCTCGCTCCCTTGGGTCTTCATCATCGGGTACATTATCAGGTCCATTATCTCCTGGATCTCCTTCCTCTTGCGGACCAACTCCAGTAGCCTCCGCATGAACGACGAGAGCATTCGTATCAAGCTCATTCGAATCCATCAATTTGGGGATTTTTTGATTCTAGGGTTCTAAGGTTCAATTTGGGGATTTTTCGTTTTTAGGGTTCTAGGGTTTGATTTGGGGAATATCGGGTGTAATGGATCTAATAATCGGGTTGGTTTCTGGGTAATTTCGGTTTAATTTCGATGTTAAGCGGTTAATGGTGTGACCGGCACAGTAAACCGAAGATAAACCAAGAAATTTGAAATTTTGGAGACTGAGGTCTAGAACTTTCGATTTAGGGGGAAACTGGAGTTTAACTTTCGTTTTGTGTGGACTGGAGACGAGACCCGAAATCTGTGTTGTTATGGTACTATATGAAACTTACGGGGGAGGACACAAGTCGTTCACCCAATTGGGAAATATATAGTTCGTACTTCGTAGGTAGTGTGCTCTCAAGGTGGCGTGACATCTTTCCCATCTCTTTCCCTATGTTCTTTAGAATAAGACAAAACAATTTCGGAGTCTCCTCTTATCCATCCAACGATCCTTATTGCAAACTGGGCAATAATCACCATTGGATTCTCCGTTCGGCCCATATTTGTAATGTATTGATTTTCACAATCAATAGCAATTTTACTGATCGAGTCAATTACTGAATTACGAATCGAAAAGAGAAATGGAGTGAAGGTGCACTTTAGAGAGTAATATAACTAAATAAAAAAATTATTTTTACAACATGCACTAAGTTTTTATTTATTTAATATATAATTAAAAAAATCCTAATTAAAAAATAAGAAATGGAACATCGGACTACAACGGTGTACAAGGATCAAAATTAGCCGGAAATGTAAAATGCCCACAAAGTATTATCTGACACCAGTTAGATATTTCAAATGACACAAGTTACCCAAGTGACATATTCAGAAAATCTAGGTAAAACATACGCTTAACCTAGATAAAAATACAAGTTTACAGATGATGAACTTGAAAGATAAAATTCTATAATACACAAGAAATTCTAGAATCAACTAAAAAAGAGAAAATCAACAAAAACAATAATTATAAGATATCTTTTTTACAAATATCTAGGACTTCTTTATATAGATAAATTTGAATTATTAAAAAGGAAACAAATTTAACATTAATAAAACAAATAAACAAATAAAAACCATGTGAAAAGAGAAAACTAATAAAAATTACCAAATTATTAAACAGAAAATAAAACTAAATTAATTAAAACTCTAACGATTAAGTTCTAAATCTGATCCGAAATTGTAAAATACTCGAACGGAACTTAAATTTCTAAATTCGAAATATCCGAACACCGAAATATCCGATCGGAATCCGATCCGAAGATCCGAACGTCCATACCTACACATAAGATAATAATCATCTAAAAAGTGGAAATGTATTTGGGTATCAAGATTTTAAAAAAGAAAAATGTTCAACCTACATTATTAAGTTATCAAAAAGAAAAAGAAAAGAAAAAATAAATTCCACGTCTGAACATTTCTTTTACATGAATACTAGTGTAGCTAGTTTAGCTTTGGCTATATAGCCTGTAGCAGGTCCGGAGATTTACAGCAACAAAGAGCATTCAATAACAATAATGAAAACCAAAATAGTAGAAAAAGCCACGTGGATGTATGGTTACATTTACACACTAAACCATAAACTTTTTTAGTCCCATCCCAAACATGATTTTTATTGAGAAACCAAAAAAGATTAGTCTTAAAAAAAAAAAACCTTTTAGAAGATTTGAAGAGCTAAAAAAAAGATCGGTGATATTTGAGAGATTGGGCCTCTCTCCTTGTCTTGCTTTCCTGAATTTGTTTAGATAAGATTGTCTTTTGATGATTTCTAGTTAGACATTGTTGGACGTGGCAGTCGTCATAGTCGTATTCGGAAGCGTGCTCGAGGTTCTCTCAACTCATAGGTTTTGCTTGCCGGGTTCTGAAGTCTTTGTTTCTTGGTTTCGAGAGATCAGCTCTCATCGTGATAGGAGAAGGTAGATGTTATTTTAGGATTGGCCGCGGGCATCCTAGGTAAATCTCAATCGCAGGTACTTCAGAAGAAGTGGTTTCCTTGTATTCTTTTGTCTATTGGTTTTCTTAAGGTTTTTACCTTCTGCTTCTTTCTTAGTTTATGGTTTCGTTCTCTTGCGTTGTCGGGTTGCTATATTTGCTTTGTATTTCCAGTGTTTTAAGTTCGCCTAGTTTCCGGAGATATTTATGTCGTTCGCCGGTTTATGCTTCCCTCTTTTGGGCTTTGGTTTCCGAGGATATTCAGTATTTCCGCCGGCGTATATAATCTCAAAATATATCTTTTTATGTTTTTATATATAAATCAGATGACAAAAAAAAAAAAAAAAAGATTTGAAGAGCTATAGAAAATAGATTAAACCCAAAACACACAAACACAAAAATAAAGAAAAAGCTCTCATTAGAGAAATAGGCCACAAACAAGTCAGTATCCCACGTGCATCTGGGAACTCGACCCCTCTCTCTGCCACAACCCACTCTCTTCTCTTCTCCTTCATTTCTCTCTTTCTCCACCAATCTCTCTTTCTCTCTCTCAAAAGCAGAGAACCAAAATAATAATACTCAAAGCTCAAAGCTTTCTCATCTCACACACACAGAAACAGAGGAAGTAAGTTTTGGTTTTTGGTTATCAATGGTGGAAGTGAAAGATCAAGATATGGGTGATGGTATGCAATGTATAAACCATCCATTTACTAAAAACCCAGGTGGGATCTGTGCCTTTTGTCTTCAAGAAAAGCTTGGAAAGCTTGTAACTTCATCTTTCCCACTTCCTAAACACCTCTCTTCTTCTTCAACTTCTTCTTCTCCTTCCTTCAGATCTGACTCTGTTGGTAGTACAACCACTGCCTCTGCAGCTTCTCTCTCTCTCTCCGTCTCCGGAGCAACAAACAACAACAAGCTTCCGTTTTTGTTAGCTAAGAAGAAGAAGAAGATGCTTACTGCTTCTTCTTCTGCAACCACGGCGAATATTGTTTACAAGAGAAGTCAATCTACGAGGACGACGAAGACAACGTACGGAGATTCAGATTTGAGCCCGAGAAAGAGAAATGGGTTTTGGTCGTTTCTTCATCTCTACTCTTCAAAACACCATGGAAGCAGTAAAAAAGTTGGAAACTTTCATCAACCCACAAGCCAGATTGAGATAAAAACAGAGTTGACAGAGACTACAACAGTGGGATCTTCGTCTTCTTCGTCAGCTTCTTCTTCAATGTCAAAGAGAGTTGTTGGTGGGAGTAATAGTAACAGAAACGGTATTGATGTGATTGTTGAAGAAGATGGAAGTCCTAACATTGAAGTAACACCAAGTGAGAGGAAAGTGTCAAGATCTAGATCTGTTGGGTGTGGAAGTAGAAGCTTCTCTGGTGATTTCTTTGAGAGGATCACTAATGGGTTTGGAGATTGTACTTTGAGAAGAGTTGAGTCACAGAGAGAAGGTAATAATAACAAAGGTAACAAGGTTAGTAGTAACCCTAGTAATGGTGTGAGAGAGATGGTGAGATGTGGTGGGATCTTTGGTGGGTTTATGATAATGACGTCATCGTCTTCTTCTTCATCTTCATCATCATGGGTATCATCATCATCAGCTGAACATCATCATCATAATCATAACATGGGTCATGGTGGAGGAAGGAACAGAAGCTGGGGATGGGCATTTGCAAGTCCAATGAGAGCATTTAGTTCTTCTTCATCGTTTGGTAAAAGAGGCCGTACAATTTCAGATTCTACAAGCAAGAACACAACTCCAAACTTGGGTGCAATTCCTTCTTTGTTGTCTGTCAGAAGCTGAATAAATTAAAAACTTTGATCTTTGTGTTTCTAATAAGTTCTTAAACGAGAAAAATACATTAATAATTAGTTTTGTCTTTTCATCAATGTGTTTATCTTTTAGGTGTTCTTGAAATATTTGTTGATGATCTTTTTGATAAATCTTATTAGTATTGTAATGTCACACCACTACTCTTCTATGTTCATCATCATCTTTTGTCAAACAACTTAGGATATTTTTTTATGTGTATTTGTCTTTTTCTCTTTTGTTTATTTTATTATTTGTTTTGTTTCCTATATCTCTTTGAATGATCTAATGGTAAATACATTGGTTTTTGTTTGGTTTTTCAACAAATATCATGTGATTTTTCATTGATAAAATTCGGTTCTATATGATATCACTTATGAAAAAACACATCATTTATTCATGTTTTTGCTAAAGCTTGGCTTTTTGTCAATTTTGTCTATTTTAGAAACTCTATTTACTTTCTCTAATCTCTCTTAGAGCCATGTGTCTAGCTTTATGTTGTGATTATGATGTGTGTTTTAGAAGTATTAATTAAATTAGTAACCAAAAACCAACTGGAAAAGCCAGTCAAAGGAGGAAATTTTTTTATGAGTTTGACTGGCTTTTAAGTGTATGTTTTGTGATAGATGAGTGAATCAAAAGGCACATGCCTTTGCACATGCATTATGATTCCATGGTCCCCAAAAAAACTTCAATTTGTTTTTCTTTTTAATTTTATGACCCACAAAATTAAGGCATTAATAACGGTTGCATTGCTATATACATCACTGATCACCTAATCTTCAAAAATCAATACAGTGCAAATTTGGTTTCACATCGATATTGTTAAGTAGATTAACGACAAAAAGACTCAGAAGATTTGTTATTATTACATAACGTGTTGAAGAGGACATGAAAGGGGTCCATGAGATGGAAACTACACATATCAAGGATTCTGCAAAGCCAAAGAGACAGGGCAAAAAGGTCTCATTATCATTTACTCTTTCAATTTTTATTTTATTTGTTTGTATTTTTTTCATGTGGATTCATCAATGTACCAAAGACCAAAACTATGTATAATATAAGATTATTTTAAAGTTGATCATGTGTTGATAGATCAATTTTAGTTGGATCGTTTAAGAGATCAAGATCTCAATAAAAATACTAGGCATGTTCTTAACTTGCTCCATCTTTTTAGAGCCACAAACACTAGCATGGAAATGTTATAACTATATTAGAATCATTAAAACATGGAAATACAAACGGGGGTAAAATAAATAAATAAGGGAGCCAATGAATCAAAATTTGAGAATCTAACCCAAGCAAAGTTGTGCAATAGTAATAAGATCATAATCTTACGAAAGGATATTGTATCCTTCTGACTTTAGTGTGCCAGAGTTCCATTTTTAGTTCAAACTAATTTGTTTCAATTGGAACCACTTGAACTTTTGGATTCCGGTGGGAATAAAATCGTGGTGGAATTGCGGGAAACTCCTGCCAAATGATCTACGAAATAATCGGCATTGGTTTGTAACTATGTTTTTGAAAAATCGATGATTGATGCTAATCTAAAAAAGAAAAAAATCTCAGGATTATGATTTTAATAAAAATTTAAGTATTTTATTCAATGCAAATTTCTGAGTTTGAAAATGCATTTGTAAAATACATAAAACAATTTTTTTATTTTATAAAATAAATTTTCAATTTTTCTAAATTTGTTTTTTTTCTTCATTTTTTTTTCCCGAAAATAGTGTTGTAGTATAATACAAATGCACGTTGTCTGAGTTTGGCTTATACATCTACAAATGAAATGAAACGATCGAAGTCGTAATCTGAAAGAATCACGGCCCACTATTCGACACTCGCTAGAGTGATTAGTAGGAACACAACCACTCATTATTACAATAAATTCCGAAATTTGCGCTCATAACAAATAGTATTTCAAGTTCATAGATTTTTGATATCGCTACTAGACCCGGAAAATTTAATGGTTTTTTGCCAACCCAGCTAATTCAATCATGGTGTGACAAGAACATGTTGGGTCTACAAATACTATTCATGATGGGTCAAACCCATCCATTTAATACCTCTATGACTTCTTCATGCTCATGTGTTGCGTTGTAAGTTTCGTCGATTGTTTTCATAGTAATTGCCAAAGCGAACCAGAATCTATTGTGTCTGTAATTTCCAAAACCTACTTGTCATTAATGAGGCCAATAATCTGAAACGCAAAATGTTCTGCTACGTCTATTAGAATGACATGCATTTTATTTTATTTTTATGATGTTTTTGTTTTTTGAATACGAAGAGGTTCGGAGCCAAAGCCCGTAATCCTCTATACCCGAAACCACATCATATAATAATGACATGCATTTATATTTCTATATTTCATCCGTTTTATAACATAAGTAATGTTTTAGAACACTTTTTTTTTGTTTCATATTAGATGATGGTTTCAACTTTCAATGCAATACTAATAAATTTATTTTATTGATTTAACAATATATATTATGGTGATTGTTTTATCATTAGTTAAATCGTGTTTAAGTAGATAATAAATGATGTTTAATTTTAAAAATAAACAAAAATTAAATTCTTATGCTGAAAGAACTGTGGCTCTCATTAGCGTTTATTTTTTTTAGACAGTAGATAAACATTATTTGAAAAAATAACACGATTTCTTTTGTTAAAAACCTTAAGATAAGTTTACAGACTCTATAGTTTCTTTTCTTTTTTCATTTTGTAGGTCGATTTTTTTATATATAAATACATGCTCTCATATGAATAAATTAAAGAAATACATCATTTTTGAAAAAATCATGTTTCTTTTTTTTTTTTCATCTGTCATTCTTGCTTAGTTATAATGTTGAATCTTTTGGAAATCAAACCATTTAAATAAAGCTTAAAGAAATACATCATTTTTTTTAAAAATCATGTTATTTATTTTTATTTCATCTGTCATTCTTGCTTAGTTATTTACCATTTAAATAAAGCCCTAATAACATTGATTTTTATCCGCTTTTTTTTTTTTTTGTCATCCGAAATTAATTAGAACTCAAAAGAGCCATTCCTGTGGAATGTTGTTTACAAATGTGATATGAAGCGGTTCTGTACGAATTTTTTGTGCCAGATGATCCGCTTTTACATTAGCATTGCGAGAAATTAAAGATAAATAGAATGATGAGAATTCTTTCTTGTCGCTCTGAAATTCCTCCAAGTACACTGAAAACGCCGGCCATTCGGTTGGAGAAGACACCATCTTAACCAGATCAGAACAGTCTGTAAGGAACTCTACTTCTTGATTATCTGCACCTATCATACACTTCATCGCCCAGAGAAGGGCCTCGAACTCGGTATGTAACGGAGATAAACTTCGACGGAGATTTGCAGCTCCCATGGTTGGCGGCTCTCCGTTTGATGATGTACAGAACCATCCTGTACCGGAGAACTTATCACTTTCTTTCCACGATCCATCCACAAAGCAACGGTACCCTGAATAATTCGAGTCAAGTGAAGTATTCCCCACTCGAGGCCGATTTACCAATTCTACAGTACCATGCGTTTCATGATGAAGCTCAATTTGGGCAGACTGCCACAATTGTGCTTCTTTTTCCGCTAACCGTAATACCTCCAATGGATCTTTATCAATATTTTCAAATTTTTTTTCATTCCTTGCTTTCCATATATACCAGATAATCCATGTAAAGGCTGAAGAGTCAAAGTCCGAAGGTATTCTCCAAAATAAATGGTCCAAATTCGCAAAGATAGACTCCGTTGGAAAAATTCTCATTGATGTAGGAATCTGAGAGTGCCCAAACTTGTCGTGTCGGGTGGCACTGAAAGAGTGTATGATTGATTGTTTCCACTGGTTCGCCACATCTGGCACAACCTGTATCACAATCGATTCCTCTTCTCCGTAAACTTTCCGTAACTGGTACACAACCCGTTAAAATTTGCCATAAGAAATGACGTATCTTAGGTGGACAATGCACTTTCCAAGAATGTGCTTTTAACGGTTTGATGTCTGGACCAATCAATGAGAAATTTGTCTCCAAATTTCCTAACCGTGCGGTATGATATCCCGATTTGACTGTATATTTTCCGGATTTTGTGAAATGCCAACCCAGTGTATCCTCCTTAGTTGGCGCACCCACCGGTAAGGCACTTATGATGGCGATATCTTCTGGATCAAAGATCTCCTCTAGGAGAGCAATATTCCAAAAATTCGACCGACTATCTATAAGATTGTTTACTTTTAACAATGGGTCAACAAGTGAACCATTACTCTTTGCTGGTCTCGGGAATTGAGCTGGAATCCAGGGATCCTCCCAAACTGAGATGGATGTCCCCGATCCGACCCTTTTAATAAGTCCTTTATTAACCAGAGATCTAGCTAAACAGATACTACGCCATCCATATGATGGAGAGTATGATTTAATATTTTCCAAGGGATTGGATTTCCGAAAATACCGCCCTTTAAACACCTTCGCAAAAAGGGAATCTGGAACCGTAATCAACCGCCATAATTGTTTAGCTAATAGGGCTGAATTAAAATCGTCTACATTCCGAAAGCCTAGCCCTCCTTCCGATTTACTATTGCACAACTTGTTCCAAGCCATTAAGTGCATCTCCATTTGAACTCCACCAAAATTTAGCAACCGCACTAGTAAGTTTAGAAGTAATTTTTTTCGGAAGTCTGAAGCACGACATAACATAAGTTGGTAGTGCTGCAGCTACCGATTTAATCATCACTTCTTTCCCACCTTTCGATAGAAATTTTGCCGACCATCCGTTAATTCTTGTTTGCAATCTATCTTTGACAAAAGAGAAATTTTTTGTTTTAGATCCACCCAAACTCTCTGGTAGACCAAGATAAGAACCCATCCCACTGATATTAGTGATTCCCGATTTGATTTCCTCCTTGATATCCTCATCTACCTTATGTCCAAACTGAATCGAGGATTTTAAAAAATTAATCTGCTGTCCGGAGACCGCTTCATATTTCTTTAAAATCCCCAATATTACCTCACATTGGTCCTTATTTGCCTTACAAAAGAATAAGCTATCATCCGCAAATAACAGATGTGAAACCGAAGGGCTTGCATTTGCTATCTTAATACCCGTAATTAGTTTTTCCCTTTCTGCTTTCCGAATATTCGCAATTAGTACCTTTGTACAAAAGATGAATAAATAAGGAGAAAGCGGATCCCCTTGTCGTAATCCCCTTTCTGGTACAATTAGTCCTCTAGGTTGCCCATTAAGGAGCACTCTATATTGAACTGTTGTAATACACCACATTATCCAGGTAATCCATTTCTCACAGAAACCTAATGTTCTTAGAACCTTCTCAACGAAAATCCATTCTACTCTGTCATAAGCTTTACTCATATCAGTTTTAATGGCCATGAATTTTCCTTTACATGTCGGGTTAGTCCTCAACCCATGAAACATCTCTTGTGCAATAAGTATATTATCCGAAATCAATCGTCCTTCGACAAAAGCTGATTGTGTTTCCGAAATCAGTTTTGGTAAAACCGTTTTAAGTCTTTGACAAAGAATCTTCGATATAATTTTATAGCCCACATCACATAGACTAATAGGCCATAATTCCGTCATCCGTGTCGGTCTTTCCGTTTTTGGGATCAGACAAATGTTTGTCGTATTTAACCGTTTATCAAAAATTCCATCCTCTAAAAAAGAATTAACCAGAACAAGAAGATCTGATTTAATTGTAATCCAAGCCTTTTGGAAAAATAAGGCTGTCATGGCATCGGGCCCTGGCGATTTCTCTGGATGTATCATAAACAAAGCTGTTCTCACCTCACTCTCCGTAGCAGGTGCCGTTAGAAAATTATTAACATGATCCGTAATCAGACTTTGAATTTCAGCCAGAGACTCCTCAAAAGCCTCGGGCTTGGTTGTAGTAAACAAATCCTTAAAATAAGAGACCGCTATATTTTGAATATCTTTATCTTCCGCAGACCAAATCCCGTTTGCATTATGCAACCCAGTAATCCGATTCCTTGCCCGTCTCTGTTTTGTTAGAGCATGAAAGTACTTTGAGTTATTATCTCCTAGTTTCATCCAAGAGCACCTACTTTTTTGATACCAGTACAGTTCCTCATCTCGATAAGCTTCTTTCAACCGTAATGTTAATTCCGTAATCTCCTCCCTTGATCTTCTGTCATCCCTCTGTGCCACAAATAATTCCGATTTAAGTTCCTCAATTGTTTGCCGCCCGTAAGGAGTTAGTTCTCTCCTCCATTGCGAAATTGCCCGCCTACAGTTATTCAACTTTTCCACGAATTGTCCTGCTCCTGATTCAGATTCCGAATTCCAACCATTTGAAATTGCCTCCATTAAACCATCCTTTCCAATCCATCTCTTATCAAACCTAAAGATTCGTTTTCCACGTGGTATCTTATCCAATAGCGTAGCTACCACCGGTGAATGGTCGGAAGCAACCATTGGTAAATATTAAACGAAAGAGTTGTAGAATAATTCATGCCAATCTTCATTCGCTAAAGCTCTATGCAAACGACACCGTATAGGTTTTTTATCCCGCCAACCCCGCCAGGACAACCAGTCTCCGATGTATGGAAATTCCAAAAGGCCGCAATTTTGAATCATAAAATTAAAAGGGATAAACGAAGATGCATGTCTTAGAGTACCACCTCTTTTCTCATGATTTCCGGTTAACTCATTAAAATCACCAATTAAAAACCAGGGTGTATCCCTAGTCAAACCAATCCGCGTTAACCGTTCCCAAACTTGATCTCTATTTTTTGGAACCGGGTCACCATAAACAAAAGTAAGATGAATTGTTTTCCCTTTTACCACAACTTTCACATCAATTAACCGATTACTTTCATAAACAATAGAAACATTAAAATCATTGTTATAATAAAGAGCTAAACCGCCACTACAACCGATAGGATCAACCGTTTTTAAATTTTTATAACCAAAATGACCGAGAAATTTTTCCATAAAAAAAAAGATTGTTTTGTTTCTGAAAGAAATAAAAAATCTGGCCGATGTTGTTTCTGGAAGATTTTTATCCGCTTTTACTATTGTTTTAATAAGTGTTTATTATGATCTTAGTGTTTTTCCACCATTTGTGGTCTCAAAACTCTTAATAGGTTTTCTAGACAAAAAGAATGCAAAACGCAAAACATACATTTTGGAAATAAAGACATCTTCTATCTCTAAAAAGTTCAACATTCGTTGGGAGATTGGAAACTAAGACTCTTTCTCATGTTGAATCTTTTTGATTTGTTTTTTTTTTTTAAATTATATTTTGTATACTGTATATAATGAGACTACTAACTAACTTTCTAGGGTATAAATAAGAAGGAATATGTCGGAATAAATAAATAAGAAAATGAGAAGATTCCGAGAAAATTTCAGAGAATTTGAGAGAGATTTGCTCTGATACCATATTAGTGTTTTGATGAAACCCAAATTTTCTCATTAGAATGATCAAAAGGTTGTTACAATGTTTATATACAATAACAACAAATTAAACAACAATGAACCGAGATTACATCATAATTAGAATTATAAACTGGACATTCCAGAGCCCGGATCAAAACTGTGACTATATACACGTTAATATGGTTTGCCATTTTAACATTCCAAAATTAAAAATTTCTATCAAGAATCAAGAAGAACAGGTCGGGATCAAATGCCTTCGAGAAGTGTATTATTATACTATGGTCTATGGCATAGATGATAGAAAGAAAAATGGTAAGGTTCAATCTCGTTATGATAGTTTTTGGCGTCAGTCTCTCATTCTTCATTAACATCTCTAGCTCACTTTACTAACTCCTTTGCTAGGAATTTATACAAACGGAATTCAATCCCCTTGGGAGAGAAAGAAATACCCTTCCTCAAAGAAGCCTATAGCCGATTTTGAGAAGGTGAATGCTTTCTTGCTTCTTTCAAATTCGACGTAGTTTTTTTCTAGTTGAAATTAAACTTATTTTAATTTTTGCTGCATGCACTTAGATTTTGACATACTGTGAAAGTTCAGGATGCTGAAGAAAACAGATTCTTGAGAGCTTTGGTGAAGAGATATGACTTTTATTGTTTTTAGTTTTTACTGATTCATGAATTGCATCCCTTAAACGTGCCCATTAATTTTTTAGCTGATCTTCGTGTTGCAAATAGTTTCCTCCTGCATCAGTTTCTCTTGGATTTGCTTTGATGCACAAATATGATTGGTTTATGAGAACTAAAAACATGATGTTATAGGAAAGCCTGAAAAAGGAGCACAAAAGGATCATTCTTTGGAATTTTAACGCAAAATATAAAAAGATCAATATTTTGGTGTTATACACACCAGTAAATCTGTAATAAAGAAAGCAAAATACGACCTTACTTGAACAGGATCAGTTCTAAATGTGATCTATTTTATGTTTCTTACGTTGCAACATTCTCCTGCTAGAGTTCATAAGTAGTAGTATTCTTTGGTGTTTAAGTTTTTAAAATGGGAGCAGAAGCAACATGAAAATAGCAACAGAGAAGTGTGTTTGCAAACTCTGTTCTTTTAGAAGATCTTTTAGATGATGCAACTTGCTCAAGTCATGTGGATGTATTTGTGCAGTTATCTGCTGGTAAAAAATGTTCCTGTTACAAGCGGTGACATCTGTTTATCTTTATGTTCACAACCTATCAAACTGAGGAGTACTGTGTTAAATGATTGGCTGTCCTCAAAGCGACTTTGAGAAGGTGTTGCAAATAGTTTCCTGCAAATTAATGTCTTTAAATTGCATCTCAATCCGCATCTCAAAGTCTTAACTGAACAACAAGATGAATGAGGGAAAGTACTCCCGAGTCCTAGAATCATAATGAAGATGGAAGCAATTCCGGCGAGGAAATTTTAGATTCGGATGGTAGTAACACACTCTCTTGATGTTTTAACTAACTCATGTGTTGATTTCTTTTACACCTAGATGGCATGGAAGCTGCCGAGAGCTTAGTAGCGGACTCAAGCAAGCAAAGACCCTTCACCCTTGAATGAGTTGATATGTGTACTTCAGCCACTCGCCGGTCTAGAGTAGTAAAAATCTCTCGCATCGTTTTTTACATACTTTCACTACAAGAAATATCTACATTATTAACATGAGAGAAAAACTATAATATGTCATTGATAGCGTTTTCATAAATGCTATTTTAGGCCCCTGTTATGGTAGACCCCCACATACGATAACGTTTTTTGGCATGTTATTAAATGTCTATATATTTAAGCGCTAATCGAATGCTATAATATATTTTACTGTAACACACGTTTAGTGTTATTTTATAAAATGTTGTAACATTATTTTTCCGCTATATAAATTTAATTTGATTTTTATTTAATTTGCATTTTTGAACCCTGTTTTGCAATATTTATTTTATTGGATTTATATATAATTTCTTTTTATTACATAAATTATCAAAAATATTATCAAAAATTATCATTACACAAAACATATATAACAAGTCTTATACAAAAAAATCTAACTATTACTCTTACACAACAAAGTACTAATTTATGAGATAAACTACAAAGAGAAACAAATCGCCATGAAACTAACAAAGAAACAAGATAATAAAGCAACTCAATTCCTCAGTCATAGACGTCCACTTTCCACCACCGATCTTTGCAACCTACAATCATATATAAATACACAGTTTGGTAAATCTCATAAACACTTTACATAGGAGTCAAGCATAGCAATCAGCTAAGTTAAAGTCTTACATCCTTAATGAGAGAACTTAGATGCTCTCGTCAAAAAAAATGACAGAATATATTCCTGCAAAGTGAAAGGCAACATCAGCAAAATCCCCAAAGACTAAACAACTAACTATCAACAAAAGTAAGTGTGAAATGATGAACATTACACGAAGATAAAGAAGCCCGTAAGAGGTCGTTTGGGCATGTTTAAGGTAGAAGAGCTCTTCTTCGTATCCTTGGCTATTCTAAGTCTTTTTGGCTTAGGTTCATCAGACTTCGTCACCTTCCTGAAAAACAAAAACAATATCACATATAGAAACAATACATTCAAGTCAAAGGTAAGGCAAAACGAGTTTTACTTCTCTGAATGTTTCTTCTTAGCCTCAGTCACATGTCTCCACAACTTGAACTTCTAGACAACAACAACAACAACAACCAGATCCACAGAAATTATGAGAACACTGAAAACACAAAATACACTAAGGAGGTTAAAAAAAAGAGATGAATACTAGATATAGGAAGCTCTAGCTCTAAAAAGAAGCTCTTCTCTTTTGGCTTCTGGATATTGAAAGAACTAGACAAAAAGAAAACCGCAAACAAATAGACAAAACTGTGGCCAAAACACACGTATGAATCAATGACCAAAGGAGACATGCACATAGTGACAAAAACTTTCTGAAATTAGTAGAAGTTACTGACTAAACATAAACATCATCAACGGATCATCCCTGCTAAATCAAGACATCCATATTTTTTTAATAGAAAACGTTAGCATCACAACCATAAGCCATTAAACAAAGTATTGATGGTGGGTACCGTTATGTATAATGTTAAAACCTACACATGTGAAGACCTGCATCTTGTGAAAACCTGCATCTTGTGAAAACCTGCATCATGTTTTGTAATTGAAAATATGCATCATATCTAAACCTCTCACGATCATTAAAGAGCTGGAACCAAACATGTATTGATCCAAAAGGAGCGAACTAAACCTGTTAACATAGTGCTTTGACAGAAAATAATCTATTGACTCAATGAATCAAACCTGAAATTCAAAATCCGACAAGCAAGCTAAAAGATACAACAAAGTATATGACTCATATTATGAAAGTTTCAACTTTGAATTATTCAAACAGTGAGGCACAAAATCTAGCTCGAAACTCATGAGAAAACAAAGTAAGTAAATAGCATGAAATTGAACAAAACAGACAATTCATGCTCATAAAATGGCAATTAAGAACAAATCTAGCTCGAAATTACTCTAGAGGAAAGAGACGAAACTATCACATTCAAGAAACCAAACCTAGAAAATTTGAGTAAAAATCGACAAAATCTGAAACACCACTCAAATAAGGTTCCAAAGAAACGCTTACATAATTCTTTACGAGAGCGATATCATCTTCATCAAATGGGCGAGGATTCTTCTCGGCTCTAATCTCATCTTCACTAAATTTATGAATCTCACGAACAGCGATGGTTCCAGGACGGTAACGATGTGGCTTCTTGACTCCTCCGTTACCACCTGCATTACCAATTTCGTTAGAGACGAAATGATAAACTCAAAATTCAATCAAAATCAGAAAAACCCTAGATCCCCTTTCAAAATTAGTGGAGACTTGGGCTTTGATGGAGGGGAATTTCGCGTATAGGAGAAATTTTTTGATGAATTAGATGGGATTAGGATGGAAAAGAACAGAGACCGGTGAAGAAAGTGGAATCGAAGGTTGAGGCTATGGAGATTTGTTGATAGACCCATCGTTACCGATAGAGTGATGGAAATGGTAGCGATAGAGTGAGAACAGTGAGATCGAAAGGATGAGAGAGGGAGACCACTAAGTCTGTGAGAATCAATTTTTTTTAGGTCTAAGTCTGTGAGAAGTTCTCAATACGTTTTGGGTAAAAGGAAGAAATGTTTATGAAAAGTTTTGCTAAGTGTTGGCGGAATAGGTCATTTTTGTTTCCCGCTTAAGGATTTTTGGTTTTAGCATTTATCAGGTGCTATTAAAAAGTAACCAAAATCACGAACTCATCTATTATAGCAGGTCAGGAAAATGCGCTATCGTCTAGTGCTATCAATGTGGACTTTTTTTGTAGTGTTTCCAGTTTAAGAAGCTTACGGAGTGGTTCTTATGTTCTATAGATTTGCCACTTCTAATATCTCTGTTTATGTAAATTTATTATGCAGACAAAAGAGTGGATTATCTCAATGAATATCTAATCGATACAACATTGATAATACAGGACTTGTCTGTAAGTTCTTGCTCTCATGGCTGTCTTTTATGTTATGCTCACATGAACTAGTGTGTCTTCTTCTGTTGTGTGATTTATGAGTGTAATGTTGATGCTCTGCTCTGTGCTGATAGAATCTGTTAAAGTTTGAGTATTTCAAATTCATATACAAGTTGTCACTAACCATGCTTCGAATCTTTATTGAATTTCTTCAGTGGCATTTGGTGGAACACGCGTATTAGCCATGAAGTGTTAACCAACACTTTTGACTGGGAGAGCGATTGGTAACTTCTGCTCCTTGTATTTCAGTTTTCCAACACATAATAAAACTTTTCTTTTTGTGCACATTAACCTCAGAACGTTTTAGGTTTCTTAATCTAAGTAAGCTCATGAGTGAATTTTGGATTAGTATTCCTTTAATAAAATTTCACTACGTTGTGTCAAGTGACTATCATTTAAGCAGATAGAGAACTGAAACTAATAATGCAAATAAAAGAAAGCAATGATCCTTATTGGGTCGAGCATCACTCTCAGTTCCATTTTCAAAACTTGTTCTAGTAATAAGAATGATAGCTAAAGAGATCACAGAAACAATTAACACTGTTTTCATTTACACAACCTTTGTAAGAAATAGAGATTCATTGGAGATGTCCTATTCAAGTTTAAATCTTCTTGAACTTGGAGAAAGTTCCTGACTCTGAGAAGTAACTGCTTTGACTCCCACTGCCTAATCCTATCGCTTGAGGATTGCACAACTCTATTCCCTGCACAAGAGTGAAAGCCAGACTTGATGTCCTCAAACCAGAGGTAGTGGCACCACCTGGCACCACCTGTGTTCTGACGCTTTTTGGTGACCTTAGCATTAAGTTTCAGCTTGCTCGAAACACGCAGCCTCTTGCTCCCAGTCCATATCCATCACCATATCCATCACCCAGAGAGCTCTCTTCGGGTGTACCAAACGCCATCCTATTGGCTAACTTCCTTATGTCTGTCACTTGATACCTTTCTTTCGTTTTTCTTAGACGGCGACCACCCCTTTTCTTTTTAGGCTCAGAATAAGGAACAGGAAGTGGCGTAGGTTGCTTTCCAGGAGGACGTTCTTGCCACTTGTCAATATTCTTGCGGATTTGCTCCCTCAAAGCTTTCCCGTTTGTTCCAGATGCATCTCCTCTAGTAGCGTCAACTCTTGCCGCCAAAGTCGATTTTGAAGCCAAGAGCCTGCTAGCGCGCATTCGAAGTCCAGGAGGCGTGCTTTGGACAATCTCTGTCTGCTCCAGATAACCCACACGAGACTGTGACGTTGCAGTAGAGAATCCGTCAAGGTTCTTCCTCTTGTGGCCAAGTACTAGAACATTACAGGCAGGCATTTT
The DNA here is from genome assembly GCF_000004255.2 of Arabidopsis lyrata subsp. lyrata. NCBI lineage: Eukaryota > Viridiplantae > Streptophyta > Magnoliopsida > Brassicales > Brassicaceae > Arabidopsis > Arabidopsis lyrata. Next base: position 12,630,149 of record NW_003302548.1, on the reverse strand, counting down.
TGCAAGTGCCGTTAAACCTCCAGCAGTTCCCATGAGCTTGGCTGCAACAGCGCTCCCGACAATGGCAGAAAGATTTGGTGCGATATATCCCATCTTACTTTCAAGAAAGTCAAGAACCTTCTTCCTTGCGGAATCAAGATTAAGAGCCCGATCACAAGCGTCTAACGTCTTTTGTAGGATATCATCTGGCAATGGATTCCCTTTCGTGGTTAAAGCAGTAAGTGAAACAGAAATAATAGTCGCTGGTTTAAGAAGAAGAAGGTCTTCCAGATTAACAAGGGTTAAATCTGTCTCATTGCCAATTTTTTTCACAACACGGGCATAATCGATTGGGTCATGTATTAGCGACTCAAGCTCTTGGAACTTACGTCTGTACTTGTCGCGGATAAAGTTGTGGACGATGACTATCTCGTTCTCAATATCAACTGACAGCTGATTGCAATCTACGATTAGTTTGTATTCAGGATCAGTTCCTATCACCTCTTCGAGAGCCTGTTCCACTTTCTTCATTATATCAGCGTATCTCTGTGTTTTCTGTAGCTTAGAAACGCTCTCGAGATCATCATAGTTAAGGGTTTCTGACACTGCCATGTCCACGTCAATATCCTCCTCCTCCTCTTTTCCAGCATCTACTTCGTTGTCAGATAACTCGTCAATGTCTGCGTAGAAAGAAGCTTCAAGAGTTGCCATCGTATATATATCTTCTACACTGATCGCAGAAGCTTTAGTCAAAAAAACAGAAAAAAAACACCTTGTAAAAGATTTTAGTCTCTTGAGTGCTTTGAAGATATTGAAAATTTTGATCATGATGGTCCTTAGGTTTTATATCAAAACCTCAGCCACGGTAAAAGGAAATTACTTTTATTTTTGGTGTGAAGTAAAAGGAAATTCTTTTTATTATATTGTATTTGTTTACGAGATTTCCTTTTTTATTTTCCTTCACTTGGGCGAGAAAAGAAAATTTATATTATAAAAATACTGACGTGGCATGGAATATTGCTATGATTCTCTTAAACCCTTGTTTAATTGTTATTGATCACGGTCATGTTCAGGTTTGTATTGACTATTGAGTATGGACCTTGTGATTATGTATCATATTTATCTGGTTGTGTGATGATTCTCGCTAGAGTTTTGTATAGTACAATTGTATCAGCTTGGGACTAACAACGGGTGATATTGCTGCAGTACTCTGTTTCTCACTTGTGTTTTGTTCAGTCTAGCTCTCACCCATAAACATGTGACTCTGTTTTGCTTTTCTCTATTTTACAGAATGTTTAAGCTAGGGACGATCCCTTTTGTTATCTGTAGATGATCTGACACGTAATGTCTCTTAAGAATCTCGTAGACTGAAGCCTAGATGGTTTCAATTTCATTGGAAGATATTACCTTTATGTCAAAATGTCTAATCTGTTGAGGTTGTAGTGTAGTGTCCCGGTATTTATGTAGGTACCTGATGATAGTTTCATATTCTCTTCCAGTTTATAACATGTGTCATCATGTCTGTAAACATATAAACAAGGTATGATACAATTTTTCTGGACATTGACCTGAGCTCTAAAACAAGAGCTTTTGCGGTTCTCTCAATACCACGGGCCACTTGGATGGGATTTGTTCCAGCAGAAACCACCTGAAGATGAGAAAAATGGGTTCAAAAGTAGAAGCTGATATGGTGATGCATTATCCAATAGGTCATAGTGGGAATTATGTATACCTTAATACCTTCAGTAATAAGGCCATGAGCAAGAATTATAGATGTAGTGGAACCATCACCCGCAAGGTCATTAGTCTTAGCACCCGCTTGCCTCACAAGTTTCACGCCAACATTCTCTAACGGGTCCTCCAATTCAATCTACACCACACAATAAAAACTGATGAATGTTTTGGCATTTCATTGAGCATCATCAGAAGCGTGTGGCTATAAAAGGTAAGTAAAAAAAACTCTTTAAGAACAGTTTCACCGTCATTGACAATCTTGGGAGGTCCGTACTTGTTCTGCAACACTACGTTTCGTCCCTTTGGACCTAATGTCACGCCTAATAGCTTAGCGACCATATCTGCACCTGCCTTCACCACCATTTTCCATCATAAGAAAACAAAATTCTATAAAAAAAGGCCTGAAAGAAGAACGAGAGAACCTGAAGCTTCTTGGTGACAGAGCCATCACGGTTAAAGTGAACTTCTTTTGCAGCAGCTCTTGCTCGAAGGAAGAAATTCGAAGAAGAAGGCTTTTTACGGAAAGTTCGATCAGAAAAAGGCAACGCAGAGAGAGAGGAAGCCATTGCCGTTAAAACGAGCAGAGACTACAAAAGAATTATCAGCTTCTCTGTGGGAGTGAGTAACAAGATTATAAGGTGGGAAAAAGATCTCATATCTCTTCCTAATACTTTTGGTGTTGGGCCGAGCTTTAGTAACCAATTTTGTTGGGCTCGAGAAACCCATATAAGTCCCCCGAAAACTATCGTATCTGGCCAGATAAAGCCCGATCTTTGACCTCTGTCTATATACCCATGAAACGGAAGTTAAGCGGGCGGTGACCCAATGCCTAGCGCCTAGAACGCCTAATCGGGGTCTAGGCGATTTTTTAGGCGGTTTAGACGTTTATAACATAAAATATTATACATATGATATTATATATAAAAGTTATATAAAATATCTATATAAAACTAAAAATTATGAAATCATAAACAAAAATTAGATAAAACATTTATTTATATTTATATTAAACAATATATGAATATTTATAACTATATATATAAATAAAACTCTAATTAAAATTTAAAAAATACATTAAACAAGATCTGTGTAATTTTAGGCGGTCAAGGCGGTTATCTAGGCGTCGCATAAGAGCCTAGCGCCTAGTCGGGGCCTAGGCGACCGCCTAGACCGCTTTTTAGAACACTGCCTCTGTCTATATACCCATGAAACGGAAGTTAAATTTTTATTTCCCCACCAATTGAAAGTTCGAGAGCTTAATGTCCATGAATCATGGTTTTGTCGGTTTAGTGCGTAAACCCGAGACGAAACCCGGTTAAAAATCTAAACCGATACTAAACCATCTAAAACCAACACTTAACCGAATAAATTAATTCAAGCAAACCCAAAATCCAATTTTGCATCATGTTGCCGGAGAAGAAGAAAAAGAGAAGAAATTTACGGCAACGATGCCTCCACCGGAGGTAATATAAATGTATTGGGTGAAGCTTTAATAGTTGAATAAATGTGGATAAAATTGACTATCTTTCTCAAGAAGAAAAACAAATGAAGTTTACTACTTTGCAAAGCCATAGTTAGGAATTTTCTGTTCTCTCTTTCTCTGCTATAGTCATCTAATAAGTAAGAACTGTTAGAAGAAGAGAAGATCGAATTTGAAGTATGTGATTCGATGTCAGACATTTATTTGATTCGATGCTATTGATGATCGAATCTAGAATCTCAATCACGTTTACCACCACCATCTCCGACGGCACTAACTTCACCAGCGCCGATGAAAGAACCAATTCCCTCTCGGCCTCTCCAGTCACAATCACGCACCGCCGCTTTCATCCCCACTCAAAATTCCGAATCCCAAATCACGCCGTCACCTAATCCATCGTTACACCCAAATCATCGTACCGCCGCTCCTTCTGGAAACTCAGCCTCTCCATTCTCTTCCTCTCCTAATTGCATCGGCTCGCCGGAGGAGAGAGATTTCTCGACTCGATCCCACCGATGGGATGGAGTTTAGGAAGACGGAGAGGCGTTGGTGGGCAATACAGAGAGAGGAGGAGATTTGGAGGAGCTGGTTCTGTCCACATTGGTTTCGATTTGCTGCGCCATTAGAGTCGAATGTTCCAGCGATGATATTAGCTCTGGAAAAATTTGGTGAAGAAGAAGAAGTTGGGTCGGTTGGTTTTGTCGGGTTGGATTTGTGGTTAATTAGTTGAAATTGCTGGTTCTAATTAGGTTTAATTGGTTAAAGGATCGGTTTGGTATACAGTAAACCAATTAAACCCAGCGCTATGGGGTTTTAAATCTCGAACTTAGGATTCGTGGACATTAAGCTCTCGAACTTTCAATTGGTGGGGAAATAAACATTTAACTTCCGTTTCATGGGTATATAGACAGAGGTCAAAGATCGGGCTTTATCTGGCCAGATACGATAGTTCTAGGGGGGAAATAGACCGTTTTTCCCAGCGTATTCAGTAGTAACTTTTTTTTTTTTATTTTTTTGACGGCCAACTTTATCTATTAGATAAAAAGAGTTTAGTACATAGGATTAAGCACACGATTAACAAAGCCAAGATTAGGCCTGAGATTATTATCCGGTATCCGCGGATATCCGTATCCATATCCGTTTTTTTATCCGAAAAAACGGATATCCGGGAAAACGGATACGGATACGGATAATAAAATAACGGATATTCCGGATACGGATACGGATACGGATAATGTTAATTTTAAAAACGGATAACGGATATCCGGTTATTTTGTATTTTTATACGAAAATACGGTATTTTTATACGAAATACAGTATTTTTATACGAAAATACGGTATTTTTATACGAAAATACAGTATTTTTATATGAAAAAATGATTTATTTTTTTTTTGCATGTCTACGGATATTCGCGGATATCCGCGGATATCCGGATTTTTAACGGATATCCGGATACCGGATATCCGGAATTCCGGATCCGGATACCAAATTGGCGGATAATACGAATACGGATACGGATACGGATATCCTAAAAAAACCGGATATCCGCTCCGTTTACAGCCCTAGCCAAGATACAACATAAGGTGAGTTTTTAAGTCTAGCTTCTTTTGCAAGAGAATCAGCCAGTGTGTGGCTGCACGATTGATAAACTTGAAATCATCCAGATAACGCTGAATATCCTTATTTCCAGGAGCAGGTGGCTCTGTTTTGCAGCTTTTTCTAAATAGCGGTATGGCCTAGATTACTAAGATCTGTTTATTTTTAAACAAAATTCATAATTTTGCCTTTTTTTTGAAAAAATTCTTAATAGTAAAATGTAAAATTAAAATGAAATCAACGACTTTATCGAACTTACAGGCCCTATTGCCCTAATATATTTGCTCACGTCTTTAAGATTTTTGTAAGCCACATTTATCTTCTTTCCCGTTATTTGTTCTGCTACACACTCGTCAAAATTTAGGGTTTTTGTTTCCCCAACTTTCTCATTCAATTTGACGACGAAAATTGAGGAATCTGCCTGCGAACGAGAACGGGAAGGATTAGCCTCGCTACAATTGTACGAAGATTAAACCCGATTTAGGGTTTTCAGTTTCCAATCTCTCTCATTGATTCAACATAGTCACGACGACGACAATGGACAAATTTTCCTGCGAACGAGAAAGGCAACGGCTTGCTGCGCTAAGATTACATGAAGATGGAATTAAATCTGATTTCCATCACGAAATGGTTAGCCTTTTTTCTCAGAACTTAGCATCAACTAGTTTAGCTTCGGCTTAATTAGGTTCAGGGGTCCCCTGAGAATCGGGTTTAATGATTTAAGTTTGATGATTTTTTTACATCCAAGGACTGGCTTAATTAGGGTTTAACTGTTCTCTGAAGGTTGAGGTCTGTTGTTTGATGCTTTTTTAGATTGAAGAAGAATCACGAGCTTTCCAACAACCTATTGACAAAACAATTGAAGCACACCAGTCTGTGTAATTGATAGATCATTCCTCCTAGTTGAAAAGGTACTCGGGAATGATTTGTAAGTCACCTTTTTACTCTCTTTCTATTCTTAAATTGGCATATTTATTTATTCTCTGTATTTGTGTAGGTTCACAGGCAAGTATAGGAACAATGAAGTTTCTATCAAATTTCTAAAAAGCTTAGACGTGTGCAAAGTCAGAGAGATTGCAAGGTTGTCACATAAGAATGTGATTAAAATCTCCGGGATATATTCTGATCCCTTAAATCACTTGATCATATTTGGTTAGTAATATATTCTCACTGATTCTGTTTCTTTAGAATAATGTTTTGTGGTTCTTTTATCATTGTTGTTTCGTCTGTCTATTCTTATAATATATGTTTTTCTCTAATGGTTATAGAGCCCCGTATCAAGGTCACTCCACGAAATTCTTCACAACGACCAAAGGGTACTTGATCACTCTACTTTGATCCATATTGCTTTGGATATAGCATGTGGAATGGAATTTCTCCATGCACATCAAATTATGCATGGAGATATTACATCTTCGGATCTTCTAATGAGCAAAGATGGTGTAAGGGTGACTTTTGTTTTGTTTTTGTCTTTTGTTAGAAACACATTTTTATCTTTTATTACTTACCATTGAGATTTGTGTTTTCCTTTTCATTGACTAGGTTATTAAAGTGTCCGGATATGGTGTTACGGGAAATCAAAAACTTTATACTTTGTCTATGAAAGCTGACGTGTTTAGCTATGGAATATTCTTGTGGGAACTCATCACAACAGAGGTAAAAGTCAAATTCTTTAATTATGTTAGTTTGATACTTATTTTATTCTAACGTAAGTTCTTTTTTTGTTCTGTTGTTTCTAGACTCCAATGAGCTTTGCCCTTGAACAGGCGAAGAAAAAGCTTAAGGCTAAAGAGGAAGATCGAAAACCTAATGATTTTGTGAAGCAGCCACGAAACATCATGGAAACCTTTCTAGAAGTTTTTAGGGAACGAGTTCCAAAAGAAGCCAGTGCAATACTTGTTGGGATTATGGAGATGTGTTGGACTGAGGAGCCCCCATCGTTTGCTGAAATAACCAAGTTGTTGAGGAAAGATTCTGTGTTTAGAGGACGGCAATCTACAGATACAAGTGAAAGGTATAAGAAGCCACCTGGTTTCTTCCATTACAGGTGAGATCTCAACTTGTTGATGTAAAAATCAGTGAGAGTTAGCTAGACACATGTTAGCCAGTTAGCTTCTTGAGGGCTTATTGTAAAGAATTTCTTTTGACACCTATTCTGCTTAGTAGAGGAAACTTTATCTTCATGTGTGACACGTATTTGGTTTCTTCCATTGCAGGTGAGATCTCAACTTGTTGATATCAAACAGTGAGAGTTAGCGAAACACCTGTTATAGTTTCTGTGTTTAGAGGACGGCAATCTACAGATACAAGTGAAAGGTATAAGAAGCCACCTGAATTCTTCCATTACAGGTGAGATCTCAACATGATGATGTAAACAACAGTGAGAGTTAGCTAGACACATGTTAGCCAGTTAGCTTCTTGAGGGCTTGTTGTAAAGAATTTTGTTTGACACCTAGTCTTCTTAGTAGAGGAAACTTTATCTTCTTGTGTGACACGTATTTGGTTTCTTCCATTGCAGGTGAGATCTCAACTTGTTGATATCAAACAGTGAGAGTTAGCGAGACACCTGTTAGCCGAGACATGTTAGCCAGTTAGCTTTTTGAGTGTTTGTTGATAAAGAATTTCGTTTGACACCTATTCTTTTATATTAGTTGAGAAAAACTCTCTTTTAAGATTTGACACATCTTTTATCTTAGCTTGTAAACACAAAAGTCTCTTCATGTTCAATTTTTTATATGCTTACTAAGGGCTTGACTGGTTTAAACGTAGCGGTTGCGGGAGTTTGCGGAAGCGGGCGGTTGCGGCTTTAAGCGTTACAAAGCGTTTTAAAAGACTGGTTTAACATTTAAAAATGGATGCGTTTGCGGGAGTTTTATGACTGGTAAACCAGCGGGTGCAGTATCAGTTAAATAAAAAAATGACCAAAATAAATTCAAAAATATTACAAAAAAAAAGAAATAAAAAACCAATATATTATTATGATAATATTAGAAAAATTGAACATTCTTAATAATTAAAACCATAAATAAAGCACTAAATAATTATAAAAAAATAAAGAAATTTTGTAACAAGATAGTACTTATACATCTGGTTTAACACCAAAAATTGCATCAAGTAATGGGACAAACTGCAAATAACGTTGAATTCGCGGATTTTCTGGATTTCCTTTATAAATATTGTAAAATTTCTTCAAGGTATCCAAACGATTTTTAACACAGCTCCAACTCAAATCAATTCCAAACTGGTCGTTAATATTCTTAAGAATATTTTCTCTTTGAACACCACTTAGAAATCTGATTTTGGGTTCTTCTTTGGCTTCTTCCGTTTGTTTCTCCACAATACCCTGTTGAAGTAAAGCATATGTGATCTCGTCAGACCACATAAATTTCTGAAATATTTCAATATATTTCAATAAACTATATATTGTAATCCAGTAAATTATAAATTATGCATAAACATAAAAATAACTTACTTTAGAAGTGGAAGCCAAAAGATTAGGTTGGGAAGCCATGAATATCACCTTAAAACAGATATAATAAAACATAATTACAACTAAAATCAACATGATCATTAGCAAAATTTAACCAAATCTACTATCATAATTGAAATAGAAACACGTTTAATTAGCAAAAAGAAAAAGAAGGTACCTCTCTTTTGTCTTCTCCATTATTGTTTACCCATTCATTGTCACTTAAGTCCATTATTGGAGCACGACGATATACACCACGTCTTGGTTGCCATGACTCCTCAACCACAACAGTTTCATCTCGGAAGACCACATCAAGAAGTGGTATAAACCGCAGTGGGTGCGACCGAAGTTTAGCAGTTTAAAAAAAAAAAAAAAAAAAAAAAAAAAAAAAAAAAAAAAGTTTAGCAGCTTCAGGATAAGCCTTATAAACCAAAAACAAATTTCAATCAAAATAAGAATAGAAAACAAGAAATTAATATATAAATACAACTATGTGGTTACGTACCTTAATTTTATCTTTCCACCAATGGTCAGGGGCATCAAGACTTCCTGTCCTTTGATTAGTTCCAAGCCCAGTCGACCCAAACGTGATTTTACGATAGACTTTGTATTGCTTCTTTAAAGTATCAAGTCTGTTCTTAATTTTGTTCCAATTTAAGGTTAGTGGAAATTGTTTTTTAAATTCTGTGAGAACGTTTTCTTTTCCTTTCTCACTCAAACTTTTGCCTCTAGAATTTCCAGCTTGTTTCTCTAGTGTTATTAATTCTAACTTTTGCCTCTAGAATTTCCAGCTTGTTTCTCATCTGACCAAGTGAGTTTCTATTCGAGAAAAGAAATCAAAACATATATTTAATCATCAAGCAAACCAATACATAATGAAAAGAAAAAACGATGTCATGAAAAATATTCGAAGAGTTGCACATGAAGTGATGAATGAATAAAATGATATATGATACTTACGTTTGATTCTTGATTTTCATCAGTTTGGGTGGAAGACATAATTGAGAGAATAGGGTTTGAGAATATTGATTAGGGTTTTCTTATGAGAACGTGATAGAAAGATGAAAGATATATATAGGATTAATATATATTATAATAATTATAAGTAAACATTTGATTTATTTTTTAATTATTTTTTTTTTTTAAATCCAACCGCTACCGCCCGCAACCGCAAACGCTTGCGGGAAGGAGCTTTTGAAATTCAGCAATTTCGAGCGGTTCGAAACGGTATGGAACGGTTTCCATGATTGGTAACAACCGCTAACAACCGCAACCAACCGCTAGCAACCGCTAGGAGGGTGCTAGCGGGAGAACCAATCAAGCCCTAGGCGATGCGATAGAGTAATTAGGTAGACTTAAATGTTCGATTTGAGTCAGCCGCTGGAAAATCTTATCCTTTTGATCTTTTTTTTCTTGCTAACAACATTATTACACAACACAACATATATAACACATAATATATATACGTCATCATTAGGGTATAATTTAAGGTTTACCCGATACTCTTAAAAGAAATTTTCAAAAAAGGGACAGTTTTTGACATTTGTCTCACCAATTGACAAAGTGGAGAAAGGGTTTCACGGTTTGACATTTAGCCAGATTTCTGACGAAAATGCCCCTCAACTAGAGACGTTACTGTGCTGGTTCGGTTTCTCTGATTTTGTTTTATTTGGTTTGTTAATATTTTTGAATTTAAATTAAAAAAAAAAAGAAGAAGAACGGCGAAGAAAGCGAAGAGAAAGAGGAGGAAAAAATCTGAGTACAAACCGTTTCCATTCTTCAATCTAATATCTCATTTTGATTCTTCTACTTGGAAACGACCAAAAGGGGGAAAAATTCCGGCGAATTCCGTTTCCATTCCTCTTTAAATCTCTCATTATCTTTCCGTTTTGCCGAAACGACCAAAAGCAAAGAAATTTCCGACGAGTAAGATAACGGAGTACAGATGACGGCGAAGAAAAAGAATCTATTGAAGAAGAAGACTCGGCGCCGCGCGAAGGTAGCGAAAAGTTCAAAAAAGGGTGAAGCGAATAGTTCACCGGAGAAGGAAATCGAGATTCCGAGTCCCCGCCGGAGCCCGAGAGCACAAGTCAGGGTAAGTATCTGTAAAAACCGAAATCAAATTTAATTGGGAATGGGGATTCAGGAATCCCAAATATGGGGATACTGATTTCGAATCGAGGATTTAATTTCTGGGTTTTCAAACTAAATCGATTTTTGCGCCAAAATAGAAAATTGAGAAGATTTATGTTCAAATCTGTGTACGTACGCGAAATTGGAGTTATTAATTTTTCTACTTTAAGTGATTTTGAAAAAAATGCGTATATGGCCTACTAGGGTTTATTCGTTATAGTGTTTGTATGTTAAATTAGTTATGGATATTAGAAACTGACATATTTCTATTACACATAACTTGCAGGAAGCATGGATCCGATTGAAGAAGGTAATATTGGTGAAGGATGTGAAGAGTTACCGCCGAGGCTTTTTGCTCTGGATAAGCACCCTACTGAAACGAAGATCAATGCGTATTCCAAACCGGAGTACCTTGCTGATATTGCAACAGCCCTTAAAGGAACTGAAGAAATGGCTTTTCTCCTATCTTCTCCTTTTGGGGAGCTCTTTAATATCCCTCCTAACATGGTATCATTTTCTGGCAAGCTAGTTCTTGGCTTGATTTGCCGTCAGTTAGTGACCAAAAAATGTTATGAGATGTGGATGGTTTTTGGTGGTCATCCACTGTGGTTTGGATTAAGAGAATTTTATCGGATAACCGGTTTGGAGTGTGGGAAATATCCAAAAAAAAAAGCTGTGGAGAAAGTGGTAACGGTGAAAAAGGGATGTACTACTGTGTGGAAGACTCTATTTGGTGATAAGTCTCCAACTATTGATGATTTGGTCGTGAGCTTGAAGACAGAGAAAAAAATGCCAGGATGGAAGAGACTAGCATTAGCGCTGATAATCATTGTTGATGGTGTTCTAATCTGTCAGAAGCAGCGAGTGCGACCTGTTTCAAAGACAGTTGAGATGACGAAAGACCTTGATTTCTTCTGCAAATACCCATGGGGAAGGCTTGCTTTCAACCGTACACTGGACAGGATATCCAGATTCAAATCCGCTAAAAAGATAGAAGATGTGATAATTGGTTGCAAGCAGCAGTCTTATATGGTCTATGGCTTTCCACTAGCGCTGCAGCTTTTTGCCTTCCAAACTATCCCATCTCTTCGTAAGCTAGTTCCTTCTTCTGCAGATGTAAACTTATTCACTCAGAGGTCAATCAAGAATCTGGCCAAAATGCATCCAATCCGGACTTCCAGTATCTTGGAGTGCGAAGCTGCAGATCAGGTGTGTACGCTTTCTAATATACGTACATCGGATGATAATTTAATACGTACATTCACTAAGACGTTAAAAACAAAATCTTATAGGTGGATGTCACCTATATTGTGGATCCAGAGGATACTGATTGTCCTGAATCCTTAGTATGGAAAAAGGAAGTTGAGGATCATAGAGTTGATTACATTTTGAGCAAGCTGATAGATGGGCACAAGTGGTCCGAAAACACATGGGTTGGAGGTCATGATGAATGTCCAAAGCAGCTGCGGCCAGAAGAGAAAGGTAAGCATAAGTACAAACGATTTTCTCATTTATGAAATACTCCTCTAAT